>NC_056470.1:10999385-11299385 GCF_008729295.1 Plectropomus leopardus | reverse complement strand
GTCCTGTTTTGCTTTCTATTTTTGTACACACAGGCTCAGTGCATTACTACTGATGTTTCCTGTTTCCACCTTCCTGCTCTTGTTTACTTTGTTTGAATCAGTTTTCCCCTGCAGAGGTGAGACAGTTGAAGTGGGGCATTGTCACCGTGAGGGGTGATCTACCTATTCTGAGAAGTCTTTAAGCATCACCACAGTCCATGTAGCATCTCCTCTTTTCCATTTCCATTTCTTAGCTGTCACAGAGGTAAAGCCGTTGCCATGGTCACAGCGAGCCCGGATTTAATTCCTCGAACCGGTTTCTGATTGGCTTAGGTCTTTGTTTTTCAACAAACACAGAGGAAAAACAGACCTTCAGGCTCCCTCTGCTGGGAGAATAAACATTGCAAATAACATATTCTTAAAAGTTTACATGTTTGAAAAATGTTTACACAGAGTTTGCAACCAATTCCAAACTGACTTTTCAAAATAAAGCACATCACCAGTATGACATTTCTCAGTCTCTCAGGGCAGATGATGAAGGTTGATTACACTGCCGAGATCAATTAGCTTGTGGACCATAATGTTCTCCCTTAATCACCGCTGGATGTGCTCTACGGCAATTGGCCTGCCTAAAGACTCCTGCCTGTACATGTCCCATGGGAGCACATTTTCTGTGGAAAGATTTCCCACTGGACCCACAGGAGCATGAAAAAAGTGGCAGCACAACCTATACTGAACATGACAGATGAATATTCACACATACAGTCGTGGTCTTGGCTTTCCTAGAAGTGCCATCCGTTGGGAGTTATTTCTAATGTGGTTTCAGCAAACTCCAAAAATGTCTCAAGGAGAGCTGTTAGCCTACATTTTCAGAGAGAGAGAGAGAGAGAAAGGCAGGGAGGAGAGAGAAAATGGGGCAGAGAAAAAAGAAAAGGAGAGTGAAAAAGATAGAGTGCAGTGTATCAGAAAGTGTGTGTGTGTGTGTGTTTTAGTATCAATCCTCTCTCCACAAATCCATCTTGGACTGCTGACGTAAAGCCAGTTTTCTCTGTGGTTGTTATCAGGTAGTGACACAAGGATGAATGAAGGGGAGGAGGATGAGAGAAAAGAGATTTACTAAGAGGAAACTGTGATGAAGTACCAGTATGCTTGCACTGATACAGGTCTCCTAGCTTAGAAAACTTGTTGTACTTCACTCATCACTGTTCAATGTATACAGCTAAATAAAGCAGAAATAGCTAAAAAAAAAAAATGATTATCTTAAATGTTACAACTGTCTAATTTCTGGAGATTATAACTGAAGATTGTGAGAAAAAGTAAAATTTCAGCCTAACATAATCAGATGTACAGAGCATTGTTCTAAAGGAATGATGTCAAGTAGGCCTATAGTCAGGTTTTAATTCACTAGTACGCAATCATACTGCATTCAAGTGAGAAAAAAATCTGCCCTATTTTTTTCTGAATTAATGAGATTATCTTGTATGTTCCGAAAAACAGGAGCAGACTTTTTAAAAATGAAAACCTTTCTCAGAATTGTGATATAACAATCTCGTTGATTCAGAAAAAACAAGTGTGCGCCCTTCCATACACTTGGACCTCAGTATTTATATAACTGTAAGATCAGGGTGGATTGAAATGTCAAGTCGAGTTCCAAAACCAAATAAAATACACAAGATTAATCTCTGTATTTAAATCTTCAAACAAATCCTTGGTTCATTCATGCCTTGTGTGCATATGCACGGATCTGGAAACAGTACATTCATACAACCGAGGCTGTCTGCAATGAGTTTTGTGATGCAATGCCGCCACCTCCTGGATGATGTGTGCTTTTTAATCTCCCAAAAAAAGAAAAGTCAACTGCTGGTAGTATTAGCGCCATCTGGATAAAGTTATCCTGCATTGTCCTAGAGTTTTGCACATGAAACACCACAGAGACCAGGTCAACAGGCATACTGACCTGTGTTACGCCTAACCTCACTCTGCTGCATGCATTAAAGCATGAAAACAAACTATTTAGACTTTTTTTTATCTGCAGTTGGAGGTGAATCATTGAGTAGCTGGTCTGCATTAGTTCCAAAAGTATGTCAGTGATCAGGCAATATATTGTATTATATCAATATTGTGATGTGTGGGAATTTGGAAATCTAAAATGTCTTTTCCTGTTTTCAGAGGCTACATTACAGTACAGTGATGTAATTTCCTAAACTCACCAGACTGTTCTAGCTGTTCTGTTATTTGCCTTTAATTAGTCATTATATCCTCATTTCTGATGATTACTTATCAAAAATCTTATGGTGTAAATATTTTGTAAAAAGCATCAACAGTCAACAACACAGTTGCACTTTTGATAATTTAGCTATTTGATCAAAAAATAATGTGATATTTAATTGTCATATGTTGCCCAGGCCCACAAGTGATAACTGTTTGCTCTAACTTTAAACCTTTTTTTTATGACAGCTTCATAAAGGTCCCTTCCAGATATGTTTAACATCATTATAATAAATATTGCTCCGGTTTAAATGATGATTTATATCTGATATGTTCTCTTCACAAAACAATTCAGCTGTTTTGTTAAAGGTACACTATGTGGGAATTGTCGGCTACAGTTTCACCATTGAAAGTGAAAGCCAGCCGCTTACTACATTTTCATTTTGCTTCCTATTGGATGCATGCACTTATACTCTAGCACCTGGTTGCTACATTCTTAGAAAGTCCTGACCTCACTTGCACTCTACCCAGGCACGTACTGAGCACGGCAAAAAAAAAAAAAGAAGAAGAAAAAGAGAAAAATATAGGCAGAGTTAAAATTGAGAGGGGTTGTCATTTGTATGAGTCTATGCATTGTTTATTGTTGTTTTTTCTTCCAGAAATTCCAGCATAATTTACCTTTGAAATATTTGAAAGGGCATCTACACCTTCTCCATCATAAACACCAGAATATACAGTATAAATATAAGTGGAATTGCTGTTGTGTTTCCTACTTTCCTGCAAAGTCCATTGTCAGTGTACATGTGTCACTCTTGTGGCTTCAAGTTTCCACATCACACTTTTTCAAGTCCAATATTGGACATGGATTGGTTTCCAAAAATTGGGAATTTTTAATGATCAAACAGAAAGGTTTCCCTTTCAGCAGAGAAAATAATCCCTCTATTGTCAAACTCTGCCATGCGTCACTCTGTACAGTGAGCTCAAACATTCAACTGTAGGAACAAGAAGAGAAACATATGTTTGAGTTAAGGGTAATTTTAAGATAATTGCTTAGAAGACAGAACCACAAAAGTTCCTCACACAGGATGCTTTTTTCTGTCTTACAAAATTTACAGTGCAGTGTTTACTGTCCAAATATAGCTTAATAATTAACCGGATTTGGAAGCTTGATGAAAACATTTACCTTCGCATTGAATCCAGAGAAGCTGTGAAAGTATTCCAGTCAGGCTGCACGGTTAAACAGTCATATAGTTTATTCTGTAAGAGAGTATGGACATTATGAACATTCTAGTAACAAGTAGTTCAGTGAATCAGAAGTACTTTGATTATTACATTTTATATACAATATTTGGTCACACTTGAATTTAACTGTCTAGTGCTGATACTCAACTCACGATGAAGTGACTACAACACATCAGTGAAACATTTCTAACATATGGATTTGAGTTAAAGTTTGGGAGTAAATTGTCTTTAGGGGAGTAGAGAACGAAAGTTAAGTATAAGCACCGGGCTATTCAAATAAAGTGTCATCCAGTATTTAGTAAAACAAATAACACGTTACTTTACAAGGAAGACTCAAGAATGTGACACTTCAACTTAAAGTTGTGCTCCATCATGTGCTGCCTGTAAAAACAAGCTCCAATTGACTTGATACTTTACGTCAGGGGTTCGATTAACATGGTTTGTTTCTACATACTTCATGTCTCGATTGGCTGACCATCGCTTTTTAAAAAAACAACAATTTACACTCCATCTTCCTAGTTTTTACAGCTGAGTTTTCTGCTACAGCTGATTGAAAATCCATAGGTGACAATGCATTTAGAAATGTTTCAGACACTTAAGATATAGATCTCCATGGCCAGAAGTGTTTGTTTGATGTTTGTGGACCAATGATGAAATCAGTTGATGCAGGACGACAGAAAAGGAAAAAACACATTTGCTTATGTTGTTATCATGTGATGGACAGGACTTCCTGTTTTCAGTTGAATACATTTCAAATGTTGTAAAGTCATTACAGCAACCCATGAAGGGCAAAATCTTTACTGATGTATTGCGTTTTGTCATAATGCCGGCGTCTCTAGGGATACTAAAACAAAACAGGTGTTAAAAGGAGCTGGAGGGTATTTAGGAGCTGTGTCTCAGCCCACACTTAAAGATTCAGAAACTTTTTTTTGACCCAAATCTGCTTCGACCACTGATGTAAATAGAAAGAGACAGACAGACAGGAGGAAGACAAGCAGACGGACACAATTACTGAAACAGAAACAGATGTGACAACCAGAAAACCACAATAACAGAGAAACTGGTCTGCAGCTCTGTACACTCCATCTATATCAAAACACACACACTCATTGACTCACACACACACGCAAAAACACACTCAGATGCACAATCATCATAGTAATAAGGCACAAACAACACTAGACCACAATCCAAAAATAGACGTACGGTACATATTCCCCTAAAAATCTCCGAAATTGTGTGGAATGCTTATTTTTCCCGGAAAATCTGATACCTGCAATTTATTCCAACATGTTTTGACCAAATTGTCTTTGATCTGAGATGTAACAGAAGGTTTGTGAATACAGAGAGCTACACTCATGTCCATTTTATTGAAAATTGTTTTTTTTTTTCGAAGAGGAGATACCTCAAAGTGAAAGTTAAGTTCCTGAAAAGCAATTTTGGGGAAATTACTATTAAGATTTCCCCATACCTGTAGCAATAAAACCCTGTTGCTAAGATTTTGTTACAAAACCAAAAACATTTGAATGTCAGATGGCTTAAACGGTTATAGTTTTGTGACAAACTGCACAAAGACAAGATGTTTTTCTCTTTCGTCATTACAATGCCGACCTCAACACGTAGTAGTAAAATACTCTCTATGCAAAATCATATCAGAAACATGGTCATACATTTTGGGATTGCTGACTGTACATACATATACATTTACGTGTATATATACTGTATATACCTTGAACCAGTTTCCATCTCAAAAAGTATTATGGAGCTTCATATAGCTGAGCATCGACAGTAAAAAAATGACATGATATGTTATATGTGACTGGTTTATGGTATAAAAAGTGCCTTGTCATGATGTGTAATCAATATATAATAAGTAGCCTATACATAAAATTAATTCCTATAAATACTCTAGATAAATATAATCAAATTGCGGTCCTGATTTCTGTATTTCCCTCAAGTGTTGTTAGCAGTGCTATGCTATTATACAGTGTATTACAATTATGTTCAGTATTTAAGCAGTCTGGCCACTAAACCTAAATCAAAACCAGCAAGATCTGAGTGACGGTTTTGTTCCAAAATGCAATACAAGCCGTTTGAAAATAGCATTTTCAGAGATACATTTTTATAGATTAGTGTGCAACTTTAGTTCTCAGGCAAGTAAATTATTCAGTTATTAAAGGTCCGGTGTGTAGGCCTTAGGAGCATCTATTAGCAGAAATGGTATATATGTTTTTTTTTAACATTTTTAATTAGTGTATAATCACCTATTAATTAGATCTGTTGTGTTTTTGTTACCTTAGAGCCGTTTATATCTACATACAGAGCAGGTTCTCTCCTGCGGAGTCTGCCATGCTGTTTCTACAGTAGCCCTGAATGGACAAACCAAACACTAGCTCTATATAGGGCCATTTGCATTTTCCCGTTTTTGCATTTTTGCAACAGCCACTGTAGTTCTCCTTCTTAAATTGCACTTCTGCAACTTTACCACTAGATGCCACTAAATCCTGCACACTGGACCTTTAAGATAGAACTTTTTTCATGCTTTTACAGCATTTTGAAAAAGACCTCTTCAGTTCTTGCTGCTAACTCCATTCATGCAAACTCTGCACTTGAATCTCATACAGTTACAGAAAGACTGGCCTGTGCCCTTTAGTCTTTCATAATATATAACAGCCTTTTTTTCTTAGAAACAGTCATTAAGTCGATAAAAAAATTAAATAAAAATAAAACAATGGCCCCATTCACATACCAGCAGGCTTGTTGGACTTTGCTTTGTCAGAAAAGCCGCAGGCCAATTAGATTCAGTGGTTTACTGCATTTGCTATTTTCTCTCTCTTACATAGAACTTCTGTTCTAAATAAAAAAAGACATTAACAGTCGAGTGGATTATTACATATTAACAGAGCAATACATCTGTACATGGCTATTTGTCAGTATGGCAAACCTGCATACAATTCATGCCTGTGTACATGCCAGTACAAAAGGATATTGGGATGGGGGGGGGGGGGGGTGATAGGATTGTGTCAGAGGTTAAACACCTTTAACACGTGTTATCCTGTCATTTTGGGAGTGAAATGGAGTGAAAATTTCACTCACAGAGCTTCATCCACCACTTTTTAATCAAGAAAAGTGATATGTGGAAGTAAAAACACACTAACTACCTTGGGAAAAAAAAATATTGGTCTTATATTCCCCGAAACATTCTGTGCAAAAATGAAGAGTGTGTTGTCAGTACAGTAGAGCAGCTTGATTTGAATTCAGTGTGTGTGCAGCTCTTATTATTCACTGCAAGCCTATCACTAATTGTTTGCTCTCTTATCTCGACGCTCACACAAAAGGGAATCCTCAGAGCACCAAAATGGACAACCAGCTCTGAAAGCGTGGCAACGTCTGCTTTACATCCAGCATCATTAAGAAATACACATTTTTTACTGGGCGATTTCGCTCAAAAGAAAAAAAGAAGCCTGCTGCCATGGTTACTGACAGCTTCTCTCTTTTCTCCTCTCTCTTCTCCTCTCACTCCAACTCCATCCCTCTCCGCCCCCATAGCTAACGACAGCGGTAATATGCACTCATGTAGTCTGACAGGTAGATCTTTTTAAATTTACTGTTACACAGGATCCCGTGAGTCTGAATCCATTGTGCAGCGGGGGTGCTATTATGGATTGAATACAACTGGGACTGTGCAGCCTTTTGTGTGCAATGTGCCTGCTGCAGCCCAATCAGGAGTAGATTGTGTTTGAAGTGCTTGTGATATGAGGATGAGGTTAAGGGTCTGACTCCCACTGGGACTGATGAATACATTACACTATCAATCTCTGTGTGCACCCATGGCAGTGAAACCTGACATTTAGCCTGGAAAAATGTCTTCTGACGCCTGAGGAAATTGAAGAAAGGATGCACTTGCATCCTTTCTTTTTGTTTACTTTTCTTTCTATACTCTTATGTATTTTTAGCATCTTGTGATTTATTGTTTGATGCATTTTAGCATATCTGTACAGCACTTAGAATTTTGCAGAAAATATTTAATATAAACTCATCTTGCCTTACTTTTCCTACTGATTGCAAGTCTATTTTTTCAGTGCAACTCAGTGATTTCATCCCCAAATCAGGGAACAGTTTGTAAACATCAGAGACAACAGAGATTAAAAAAATTAGCAAAACAGATCAAAGTTGAGACGGCAGGGCAAGTGAGCAATTTCAGGTCACACTCTCGCATACAGACTCAGAAATGTCAGGTTTTTGTGTCCCTGAAGCCATTTAGTGGGTTTGATACAGCAGTACACTGAGCAGAGACAGTGGCAGGTTAAGCAAAGTGTCTCGTGTTAAATGAGTGGCAGCTCTCTGGCCAAAAAAAGAAGAAAAAAAAAACAGCTGCAAAAATCCCAAATGTCATGTAACCCGTGCTGTTCTGATAATTGACCACTGGGGACAGTGTGGGTGGCTGACAGGACAAGATGTTTGAGTTAGAACAAGGGGCTCTGTGATGACAGAACAAAGAGCGCTGGTCACCACAGCAACAAAAAAATAAAGGGAGGTGGTGAAACCCGGTGACACGGGGTGAGGCAGGGAGAGACAGAGAGAGGAAACAGAAAGTTGGAGAGAGAAAGTGACAGAGCGGGCATGAAGCCAGAAACTCATCTCGTTCTATGAGTCTTGTAGTGATCACCGTGGTTACAACACATGTAAAATGGAATAAAAAATTTCTACCTTGCCCGCCTGCCTGCTGCTGTGGTTACATGTGAGTAACGGTCACCGTGGATACTGCACAGCACCTCCCCTACACTCTCTGCATGAGTCCTTTTGAACTCTAAGTGATAAAGAAAAAAACTCCTAAAAAGCCAGAGTTATGCAGTCGAGTCTCTTTTGTATTTTCTACAGGACATGCTGCCTGAACTCCCACATACTGTTTGATCCCTTTGCATGTTTGATTTTGGTGACGAACAACTTTAAAACTTTTGACTCGTGCTGTTAAAACATTCTCATGCTCAATGAAAAGGTGGGAAGTAATACCTGCTAATTACAGTCTACATGACGATATAAAACAATGAGCTCAGTGTGCATTTGTCTAGCTTATAATTAACGGCTACCAAAAATATATGCTACTGTGACATTATTGCTATGGGATTTTTGAAAGCCTATTTGAAGCCAGGGCTGACTCCATGCACTGCAACACTTTGAGAAGTGACAGGTTCCACAATGCCAGAGATAAAATTCTGTTAGAGAAGTACTGAAAAAAACAATATATGTATATATATATGCATAATCTAATAGTCCGATTTAAATATACTGAATCTACAAATACTGAATTTATACTATAAAGTGTCCATAATGTGTTAAGATTTTCATTTAAGGTAAATTTCCCTAAAGTTGCTAAAAATCCATTAAAATTGGATGACTTTTAATTTGGAATATGTGTATGTACTAGATTGCTGTGGTGTTTAGGTGCAATTTTCAATACTGTTTTTTGAGGCCAGAAGTTTAATTCTCAGTAATATCACTTCCTGTCCCTCCACATCTGGAATCTATTGACTAAGCTATTGTTCTGAGGGGTTGGATTCCCGCTGTGGCCATCCATGCAAGAAATGCACGCTTCCACATCACTTCAAGGTGGACTGGATAAAAGTGTCCACCAACTGACAGATGCTGTGTGGACAAGGATCAACTCTTTTGTCCACAGTAACAGAGCGATGGTTGCCTTTCGTTTTCCAGCTGGGCTCTAGTCTGCAGTTTGAGCTAACCCAAACAGTGAAATCAACTGTGACCTTAAAGGTCAAAGGTCACATAGAGGGCTGACCTTTTGATCTTTGCCCTCTAATTCCCACCTGCAGAGAGTCATAGCAGCATCACCTGGTTAATCTACACCATCTTTGTATCCCTATAATCTTGACTTGGCTCACTAAAAGTGGTGCTTTATATAAAGTAATTGTATCTGTAGAGTGACCCGGGGATGATGTTCTTCTGTAGGCCAGCCTGGAAGCTAACGTCACCCTGTTTACCTCGTCAAAAAGCCTATGGGATTTTTCCATTGGATTTTGGATCGTTGCAGAAAATAAGCTCTCTGGTACTTGATATGATACTTATACACGTTTTGTACAGCAAGATTGTCTTCACTAATGAGTACCACTTTCAGGATCTTTGAAGCCTAAATTTAATCGCCAGAAGTAAAAAGCTAATGTTAGGCTAAAATGAACTGCACTATGGTCGTGTTGCCACTGCTACAGGGCTGTAAAAACCGTGTTTGGCACGGCACACGGCACAGGGCGTCTCGGCGTGATGACGTTCTGTAGTCTCATTTTGCATTTTCTTCATTTTTGTGTATTAACTGACAAATTTTATGTTGTAAAACAAAATGTGAAAGTCTTAAGCTTGTGTTAACCACAGACCTTATTTTAAGGCCTCTAACCAAAAATCAATTCAAAAAATCCATTGACTTTGAGACGAGGGAGCTGAAGGTGCTGAAACGCTAATTCATTAATGGGGTTCTCTATTGACCACTCAGTCAGTAAATGGATTTCATGGTAAAGTAATTGTTTGGCTGTAATAACAAATAATTATTATGACTAGATTTAAATGTTGACTTAAGGCCACAGGATTTGGATGGATTGCACCAATCTTCATATGTAATGTATCATGTACTCTATGGGCCAAAGAAAAGGGACATGCAGAGGAAGTCTGGAGAAGAGAGGATCTGTTATATATACACACAGTCACGTGTGCTTACATTATATGTTTCTGACTGTCTTTACAAGGGTAAAAAGTGGTATTTCAGGTAATTTGTAAAGCAGTGCAATAGAGGAGGAGGCAGAGAGAGTTTGTGGATGCTTTCTAAGAAGATGACAGATAGTCCTGAGCCACCAAGTCTGAACCAGGAATGGGAACTGCTTCCAAGAAAGCACTAAAAAAACCTCTAGCTGAAAAGCTGTATTGTTTTCACTGATTTTGTCTAACACACATCTGCTGACACTGTGAAGACAGTGAAGCAGTGTGAGGACCTGGCTACTGAGCTCTAGGGATGCTATGACCTATCTGGGAAAGGTGGATGAGCTAAAAGCAAATGTGCTGGTGCAGATGAACAATGTATGACATTACGGTTGTAATTACTCCTTAAAAATATCCGGCTTGTGTGTATAGATATCGAGGAAACTTCATTATTATTGCACTTGAATCCCCAGCATGCTATATCTTAAACTCGAGCTGCACCTCAGGAAAAAGATGATGAAATTGCAACCATATAAACCTACCGCCCACAATATGTGAAACACATCCCTGATCATATGTTGAGCAGGAAAACTGACCACTGCTTCTTAATATCTACAATAAAAAGTGGTTTATGACCCCATCATCCAATTAAAATCAGTGTAACTTGCCAAGAGGATAAAGTCAGTTAACTTGTTAAACTGAGAAAATAATGTCAGTCTATAAACCCAAACTTATTTCCCAGACCCAGAGAGTGTAGTAGTAGTTTTGTTATGCCTGACAGACTGCTGGAAGGTGAGCAGGCCTCTTGAGACGAGGTTGGCAGTCGCCTTGGAGTGTTGACCCGGTTTTCACAATTCTAGGATTGCGGTTGGGGCGACGTCATAGCGGGGAGGTGTTCTGTGATCCAGCCGGTCACCTCCTTCAGCACGGACTCGGCCACCTCTGGGAGGTCGTGGTGCAGGGCGTGGTAGCCTCCCTCGTAGACCTGAACAGGAGCGGAGAGCGAGAGTCAGTGAGATGAAATGCGAGTAACAAGGAAGCTGTTAAACACATTTCTTTGAAATCTAAAAACCTGCAAATAAAATGTCCAGCCTCTTTAACCCTTTGAAACCTAAGCAAATTGGCTTGATTTCTTTCAAAAACATGGGAAGAAGGCAATTAGCAACCTAGGAAGAGAAAGTAGAGTACATTTTAGAAAGTAAAATGTACAAAAAATATATATAAAAATAAGCAAAATAAAAGCATACAAACAAAAAACAAACATGAAAACACAGTTAAAAAAACCCAACAACAATAACAACATCAAGGGAATGACCTGGAAAAATGCACTTAAAAATTAGAATTCTAATAATTCTGTAAAATATTTTAAAATTTATAATTAACATAATTATACATAGAGGGTTTATATTTTTCCCTGGCTTTTAAAAAAAATAAAAATAAAAATCTTAATATACATTTTTTTTCTAAACATTTGCGGAACACCTCTTGCCAAGTTGCTAACTGCCTTTTTTCCATGTTTTCAAAAGAAATCACCAATTTGCTGAGGGTTCAAAGATTTAAACACTTATGACAGGTGTCTGAATGCAGCACAAGAAAAGTGATATCGATCCAGGTTTCAAAGGGTTAAACAATCTGCAGTCCAGACTGTAAAGAGTCACAGTTCAGATAAATTCATCTAGTTTACCTTTGCCTACAGTAAAATGCTACAAAAGAAGTGAAATAGATGTTTTTTCTGTGATAAACAAATCTTCATTTGGTAAATATTTCTTTGATAAGACATGTGATAAACAGTCTCTGTCCTCACGAAAACTACCTGATTCAAAGGAAAAGAATAACATCCACAAAGATAAGAAGTGACAGGAACCCTCTTTCTGTCTCTTCTCTCTTTTCACTTCTCTCACCTCAAATTTCAGTATTATCTGTCATCCCACGTGATTAACCAAAAAAAACTGTGAACCTCCTCCTTCACAAATACACGACCTTCAACCACACAACAGATGATTTAAACTACCTCACAACACGGCTTCTTTTAGGCACTGACCTGCCCATAACCAGCATATAATGAACTGGCTTTCAGGTATCAACCGCAACAGCAAGCATTTTTACATTGCTTGAAGTTGCACTTTTTCTATCAGTCAGCTACAAAAAAATCTTGTTTTGCTAACTGTATCAAACAATACAGTGTGTTTTTTTTTAGATGTCCGAGGGCAGTTTGGTACATCGGCCCTTATGCTTTGGTATTGTATGCAGCAAGCAAAAGATCATTTCAAATAAAGATAAAAAGGAAACAAAACACAAAAAGAAAAATCTCAAAATCATTTCTTCTGAAAAGCCCATACCAACCTTAATTTTCTTGTCTGAGCTGGGAGCGTTCTCGTGCATCATTTTAGAGCCTCTGATGTCACAGAGCCTGTCAGCGTCGCCGTGCAGGAGCAGGAAGGGCCAGCTTATGGACGAGATCTCCTTCTCGATGCGAGCTGCTGCTCCCATCAGCTGCATGCCGAACGACACCCGCATGCCACCGTGGAAATTCAGCTCATCATTATCATATGCCTCCACCTGACGAGGGAAAGGGAAAGAGTTAAACGGCATGAGTAGACAATGTTTATCATGCATCGCTTTGATGCAGCACTCATTTAACTCTCGGTGTAATTATAGAAACTAAATTTTGGCACAACATATTTTGTTGTACATTTAGTGAGCAGTAATGTATGGTAATGTATGGCGTGGATGTTTGTATTAAACATCTATATTTAATAAACACCATACATTATGTAGTTTAATCCAAATATGGAAGAAAGTCAGGAGAATAAGTGCCTGCATGGGAGAAAAGTGGGCCATGAAAATGATAAGACTCCTGGGGAAACCATTCAAGTATGCAAATTGGAGTAAGGATGATAAATGAATGGATAGGGAGCTTTTATGGAAAGAAAAATAAAAGTCAGAGGAAGGGAGAGACATATAAATTATATATGACACTTAAACATTCGTATAAATCACAGTGGAACAGCAGACGACACACCCTGTTTTTCTTACATTAAATATGAATACTTTCAAGGTCTGTACTTGCTCTCACATAAGTCACACACCCATTGCTATTTATCCTACATAAACACAGCTGAAGGCCCACTCTAACAGAAGCAGCTTCTCTCGGGCCACATGCTCTGCTGCTTTGAATAACGAATGACTGTAAGCTGAGCTGTGACACAACACACGAGCGGCAGCTCAGAGGACTCAGCGACACTCAGAAACACTGTCTTGAAGGTGAAAGTTTCCCTTTGAAACTGAGATAACATTGTGTCACAAAAAGGAATAAATTACATAACAAAAATCATTAGACTTGTTTGCTGGACTGACAGTACACACTTTATCTCGCTGTGAAAAAGGTAAAGTGATAGTAAATATACAGAGAGTGGGCTTTGAGGTTTCTTATAAAAATCTTAATGATAAGCCATATTGGCTGGCGTGATATCAGACAGAATTGCCAACTTGTTACTTTCCGCTTCCATCTTCAAAATCAGTCATCTCAAAACTCAGTGGAGTGGGAGGATTCAGAGGTCTGGACCAAGGCAACATATTTTCTTGTTTGTATGTAATGTGTGTTAACCATATTTACATACATACATACATACATACATATACACACACACACACACACACACACACACACACACACAAACATATATATATAACACATACACAGTAGTTAGTAGTTTTGATTTGACCAGGAATCTTTGTGGCTGTTAACTATCTCATGAGAAAACTTCAGTTGTTGTCAATTTGTGTCTTTTCTGTTATTTTTTGACTCTGTGTAGACATTAAGTGTCTCCATGTATTTGTTTTGTGTCTCTTGTAGTATTTTGTGTGTCTTTGAGGTCATTTTGTGGTTGTTTTGCCCTTTTTATAGTAAATTCATGCATCTGTCTGCAGTCATTTTAAGTCCCTTGCTGGTCGGTACCTGTTAAGTTGAGTGACATTTTGCAGGTTAAAGCCTCCTGACACTAGACCCCCTCCATCCATGATAATTTCCAGAAAGAAACATGCTGTCTTAACTCAGGGTCTATTTTTATGGAGGAGTGCAGAGGACTGATAGAGAGCTTCGTCACATGGTGCAATGACAGATAATGTCCTTTGCTGTACAGACTGTGAAGCCTCTTGAGGCAAATTCTTGATGTGTGTTATAGGAGAGTTGTAACTATGACAGTTGTTGCAGAGACGCTACGTATTGTGAAACATGGATGCTTCACACACATCTTCAACCTGGCAGCACTGAAGATCTGTGCAATTAGCACAGTGTTTTTGTTATAAAATGTCATCACTTCATCATTTTATCATATCAGACATTTGTGTGACATTCTGTCATAATTAGCAAATAAATTTATGAGTTATGGCCAAAAACGTGTTTTGTGAGGTCACAATGACCTTGACCTCTGAGCTTTGAAAACCAAAATGTAATCAGGTCATTCTTGTATTTTTACATTTGTACTAAATCTGAAGAAATTTCCTCAAGACATTCCTGAGATATCGCATTCAAGAAAACATTATGCCTTCGGCTGTGAATGCTGCTGATGCGGAGGCATGAGAATCTTTTAAGTTCTCTTTTCTTTCAATGATTCATGTAGGTTTACTTCCTCCAACAGACTGTGGGAAGCAGAAGTAGGAGGATGTGGGATTCTATTGTTACCAAACACTGTTTCTGAAAGGCCATCTTTGGTGTGTCAATACCTACAAAAACCACTCAACACGTCCACAGGCGCAAATTCGTGCAAATAGAGGTGTGCAGACGTGACTGCATGTGTGTTTTTGTCTCTCCTGTGTTTTATTCAAAATACACAAACACACAACTAAACACAACAAGCACCAAACAATTTTGTGTCCTTGTCCTGTAGGTGACACAGTACGTGCACCTGTTTTTGTAATTACAAATAACACAATGCAAGTAACCCAAAATACTACACACACTTGGCTAGATAAGACGGACTACTTGCCGTTTGGAAAGGATTCAAAGCACGTATTGTGGGTGGGCTTTCCTCCTGGGACTCCTTGAGACATTGTAAGTTCTATTTTCTGCAACATCCATACCTGATATTTCAATCTCAGATAACAACACGGCTCTCCCACCCACAGACACACATCAGCATGTGTCTCTCACCTGCTTCTTGTCCCGTGACACCCATTTGGACTCGATGGAGCCGAGGCTGAGACTGGGCAACACTTGGTTCAGGACCTTCGCCATAAAAACCTGCAAACAATGACAAAAATAAATCACGCCAAGCGTTTCAGTTTATTTTCACACATCAACACCTCCATGATGAGCGTTTCCATCTCTTATTTTTTTTCTCGCCATCTAATGAGTGTTAGAATACGTACTGTATAATTCACTTGTTTGCTTGTATTTCTACTGTATGTTTACAGAATCTTTGTGCAGGATAAAAGGGGAAGTTCACTCCAAAATAAAATAAAAAAAACACATTTATTTCTTTTACCTGTAGTGCTATTTATTAGTCTAGACTGTTTAGGTGTCAGTCTTAGAGTGTTGCAGATACTGGTTATAAAGATGTCTGCCTTCTCATAAATATAATGGAATTAGATAGCACACGGCTTGTGGTGCTCAAAGTGCCAAAAAATCCTTTTTATAAACTCCTGAAATCATGAGCTGGTTACTGAAGATAATCCACAGACCTACTTTTGAGCAATTCCATATCAAAACTATTTTCTGCAATTTTGATTTGGGGGTTAACTGTCCCCTTTAAAAACACATGCTTCATCTTGTTAAAACATGCCCATAATTAGAAAAACAAGTCTCTTCCATGCATTCTTGTCTGTGTTTGGCCTTGACAATTGGACAGACTTGTGTGTGTGTTTCAGTAGGTGACAACTACTGCTGCTCAAGTGGCACTAACACTGATTGTTGCCCTTGAAACACACAAAATACGAGGTGTCAGTATTATAGTGGTCACCCACAGCAGGGCTGAGTGGAGTAAGATAAATGACTCCTGGGTTATCCGAGTACTTGACTGAATATGGAGTCTCAATTATGAAAGAAAGACGAGAGGAAAAGAGAGAGTAAAAAGTGATGTGGAGAGAATGACTGGATGAAAAATGATGCTGTACCTTGAATGGTGTGGCTGACTCTGGGTTCATCTGGACCATCGGAGCTATCAGAACCACTCCAGCAAAATCATTGGGCCTCTCACAGGCTGTCAGGATAGAGATTGCACCCCCCTGAGAAAGAAAAAGCACAATATGTATGGTAAATTTATATATAGTATGTATGTATTTAATAATATAAGATTTAATAATATATTATTAAAAATATTATTATTATTTAATAATATATTAAAAGTTTTCCATTGTTTAAAGTTGTGCTTTAATCAATTCAAGAGGCCGGAGTCAGAGGTGACGTGCAGACGAACTAGGTGTTTTTTTCACTAACAGAGAGCACATACTGTATATAGACAGAAGACATGGTTCCAACTATGAGGCAGCTCTCCAAAACACATCACATCATAAATTCACATAAACAAACATTTTATGATCGTAAATTTTATGATCACACTTCATTCAAAGTCAGCAGAAACAAATTAAAACTCACAAAAACTGTCTTTATCTTTCCACTGTTCCATGTACCAACCACCAACTCTGTTTTGGTTGAAAATAAACCCTAAATTCACCCAGATAGATGCAAAAATACAATGGCTCTTTACATGCTAAAATTACATTTTCTGAAAAGAGTCTTGTGATTTTGGCGATTGCAATTTTGAGGCTCTTTCTGGTTAAAATAAAAAGGATTTTACTCTTGAAAAATAAGTCTGTCTCTGTAAGGATCCTTTCAATAAATTGTCAGAGAGAATAATAATCTGAGCCTGTCGGTGGCAAAAACAAGCACTTTCAGTGGATGTAGAGTGACGTCGGGAACTTTCCCAGAGTGGTTACATTGCAGCCTGTTTTGCAGCTTCAGTCTGCAGCGGTTTCGCTCAATACTTGACCAATGTCCACAACAGCTGTTCCCATTAAACACAAAACATCAGAAAAAAAGATCCAGATTGAAAAATACCAAACTCCCCCTTTAAAGTTAGGAATCGTAGGCAGCCTTTCAGTTAATTAGCTCATAAAACAAAGTACACATTATTGCATGATGGGAATTAATCTGAAACAGAGCAGCTTGAAATGAGGGCAATGGTAGAACGGGGAACATGTTTGAATGAGGGTAAGATGATATGAGCTCCGTCTTCAGCCTGTAACAGAAGACAGGGAGTGTCTTTTGTGCAAAGTAGGTGAGAGGTTGTGATGCGAGGAGCAGTGGGAAAACTCCTCAGAGGTCAAGACGAACATAAAACAATCTGTCTTTTGTTCAGACGGGCGTGAATTTCCACTCAGCTCTTTTGTTGCTGTCGCTCTACACAGACTGGGGAAGAGATGCGACTGTGAACTCACAGCCCGCGGGGCACAGCGTGCACTGTGTAGCTGCAGTGAACAGCAGCGCGAGGCCACACCTTGGCACTGATGCTGACATTTGGGATTGTGATTTAAATCCTGTGATGTAAGGCCATGATAATTAGCAGCTCTGTGGCGGCCAAGACTCAAATCAATTCGCCATGGTTCATTTTGTCGTGGGCTCTCTTCTCGTATGCAACAAGTGTCTGTGTGGGTGCAAACAGCCACACACACATGCATGAGCACAGTGATTCTGCATGGGTGAATCTGTCTCTCTCTCTCTCTCTCTCTCTCTCTCTCTCTCTGGAGACTAATTGGCTTCAATTTTGTTTATGTGAGTGTTCTTTGTCACTTGTGTGAATATTCATCAGGCTGGGGCCAATGACAGGCTCACTTCACGAAAAGAGGCACTAAAAGACAAAACATTTCCCACCAGAAAATCTCACTTTCTAAAGCACACTCACTTGCTGCATATGCCCACACAAACACACACAGTAAGAGAAAGAGGCTGGTTAGCTCAATCTCTTGTTTCTCCTTTACACACACATTCCAACACACACTCACAAACAAACTCACATTGAAATATCCACGTGTGAACACTAGGTAACAAACACACACTATGACTGCACAATATATAATTTTTTATCATCATCGGGATAATCATGAAAGACTGCGATATTGCCCTTTGAATACAGTGACAATGTATTGCACGTATATTACAGTCTGGCTCTACACACTATTTTCGCTGTAGTTAACTCTTTGGCCAATCAGACAGAGCCCTCACTGTTAGGCACCTTCTGATTGGTCAGAATATGCACACATATGAGTGATGTTTATTAGACTAGTGCTGCACTGTTGGAGCAGGAAAGTGTAACAAGATGAGTGCAGATGAAAGTTTGAATGCCAGAGAAGAACTGGTGCCTAAAAGAATAACACATCGTCTGTCTGGCAGTATTTTGGATACAGGAGAGACGATGTGGCACAAGCATGTGTACTTTACAAGTCTGAGTCAAGAACTGGGCCAACTTTAATAATCATTTATTTATTGCGAGTAATAACGTTATCGTAATTTTAGACGTTATTGCGTGTTGTATATTTTTCTCATATCCTGCAGCCGTAACACACATTCAATGAAATGTTTCCTATTCAAACAGCAAAATTTCTCCTGGATGATTTACGCTGCCCAAACAGGCTGATCGGTTCAACACATCTGATTATGGTTGATTATAATGAGATGACTTGATACAATGTGGTACAAAAGCCACACACTGTACATTTAGTCTAGTGGGCTTCAGTGATAGAGAAAAAGATAAGTGTAAATAGGGAAGAGACAGAGACAGAGACAGAGAGACTACAGATTGGGACAGAGAAGCTCTTTAAGAAGCCAATTTGAGGTCTAACGACACGTTCTCTCTCTGAACTCTGGTTGAGAGGATGAATACTTGTATTGTATGTCTGTCTGCTGACAGTGGGTGGACTTGAACTGTCAAAAATTCCCTGAGGAGCTAATATACTGACATTATGTGGACTACACAGCTCGAATTCTGACATTGCACTGTTACAAAATCATCAGTTTCATCATAACCGTCAGAAAAAATGAAAGGTAACTTTTTGTTAAACAGCAGTTATGTTCAATAAAAAGTCCAATAATTTGGAATCATCGCTCTCCGATTAAACAAGATCAAACTATTCAGTATAAAGTAAACATTGATAGACAGGACAAATTGGGAGAGTGATGAGATTACACAAATACGGTTTAGCATAACAAGAAACTGATGGAGTAATATACACAGAGAGAGATGGAGGGCTGACAAATTGAGTGAATACACTGAAGGCCCTAAACAGTGACAAAGCATTACATAAAACTCTGGCTCTAAGGAAGTGGGACAAATGAGCCTCGGCCAGAAACACTAATGGAAAAGGAGAGAAATGAGGAAGAGTGAGGAGCCAGAGCTGAAGGCATTTGTCAGCATTCCCATGGGCTGATACAAAGACGATAAACACTGCTCCAATTCTTGAATTACTGCTTAAACAAATAAGATGCAGAGGAAACTGGGAATTAGTCAATGTGGTGTATCAGACACAGAAGCTACAAACTTGGAACTGCTATTTATTTTTTCAGTTTGAATCATTTCACATTTCTTATTCTCATGACCATGTTTAGATGTTTTGTGAGAGCTGTGATTCTTGTCTGGGCAATGATAAACCAATTCTTACATCAGCTTGCAGTGCTTTCAATGTTCCACTGTAATTATTGACTTATTTTAAACAGAAAATGACTGCAGAAGTATGTTTTAATGAGAGTTTACAGTCATGCTATCACCTTTCTACTTAGACACAACCAGTGGTGCCTCAAAAGATGGGCCACTCTGATACAAGTAATCATTCATGAGTCTCCCCTAAACCTGAGAGGACTTGTTCCCAGTAAATGTTTTGTTCCTTACAATCAATGTACTCCTTCAAAATAAAGTTGTTTCTTTGTCCCCTTAAGCAAAAGGACAACCCAAAAAAGAACAATCAATGGCCTAACACATACAGATACGTAACGCATTAAAACAGGATCATTTTGGAACTCAGAATGTTAACTGCACCAGTATTAGTCATATATTTAGTAATATTAAAGGTAAAATAAGAAACCAAAGGATAAGTGCTGCTTTCAGACACCTTTGGCAAGTATTTAAGCCTTGAAGCCTGATCACCTGTCGTGTAAAAGACACCTCTGATGATCTTTCTATAATTAACCTTAAGTTGCATCTAATTTATCTAACTCTTGCAAGCTTTCTTCAAGTTGGAGTAGACACTTCAGTCAAGGAACACTGGAGATGAGCAAAGTCAGCTGCGAAGGAGGGCTTATTGCAGTCTTTGACAGAACAACAACAAACTCAAGCCAATCCTGGGATTAGACTAAAAATTACTTTCGAAACACTCATTTTCATACTCTTATGGAGATTCTGGGGTCACTCCCCCTTCTCTTGGGGACCCAGGAATCTCCTCCCTCTCATGCTCCTATCTTCTGGCTCTGATTTTAATAGTGTCAGCCTTCGCTTGGGTTCTAGGTACTTTTCCACACCCCAGACTTATCTCTCTCGTGACACCATTATTTCTGTATTTTTAAAAATAATGCAACACACAGGTTACAAACTGCTTATTCATACTCGTTAAATGTTCACCCTGTTTCAAACTACAGCATAATAGACCACTCAATAGATAAACACAAAATCTATATTTAACTTACTTATGTGAAAATCATATTCAGCTACCTTAAAAGAATGTTTGCGTGTCGTTGAACTTTTCACCTCTCCTCTTTTCCTCACACAGGAAGGTGCAGCTAGTCAAGGCCTCATGCCAAAAAGTTACTCTGACCTTGAATCTCCTCATTATACCTAGTCATTATCTTGGTTTTTGCACTCTTCAGTCATTTTTAATTGTTTTATTTTTAAGCTGCTCCTTTCATTCTTTTCATTCATTCAGTCATTTTCTTTTAACTCCTTTATGATTTCTCGCTAATTTTTGGGTAATTTCTTCTGTCACTGTTCACTGCATTCTTCACATGTCCTTGAAATTAATCCATTTTCATCAGGTTTCAAACTTTTAAACTGCATAAAAGAATTCCTGATGTTTAGCAAGTATAGACTGTGTCCGAAGTCACTTCCTATGTACTATATAATAGAATATATTTATTGCTTGGCTTTAATGAGTGTTACTTTCATGTATCCACTACATGGTGCCCTCAAAAAGTCCACAATGGAATGAATGAAGTTGCATCAATGGGTTGTAAACTACTAACTGCTGTGAATATTGCAGTGCAGTCGTTTGGTAATTTGTAGAATCAGTATAAGAAACTTAAATGTTTTGACCTGTTGATGGCAGCAATATGTGTACAGAATTTTGAGCCAGTCCATTAGGTAGATGTGAGATATTTCACCATATTTGTGAAAATTTTAACCTGCTAGTGGTTCAAGATAAAAATGTATATAATCACCACAGTCGTTAGGATTAATCCTCTGGGTACAATGACTGTCTGTACAGAATTTACACTAATCCATCAAATAGTTCACTCTGGACCAAAGTGGTGGGTCAACAGACAGATGGACGGACAGACCAACATTAGTCATGCCCCTTGCCTGGCTAAAAATAACAAAATACTAAAGACACCCATTTAAATCTTCACTTACTGTATGTTTCCCTGGGACAGGATGTATTTGTTTCAGTTCTCATTAGGAACCTAACTTAACAGCTAATAAATCAAAGCTCAAGATTAAACTTTTTTTGATAAAAAGAACAGCTACTGGTGGTGGTGCAGGTGATGTTTGAAGAGTGTTGGACATCTTTCGTCACTAAATCTACTCTGCTGCTGGGCTCTGCTCACTGCTCCACAGTCTCCTCAGGATGTTATCATTAGAGCAGCTTCTCTGCACACACTGTAGAATCCACAGGGTGTTTGTTTGTGCTAGTCTTGTAGTTTTTGCGTCATGCTGGCTCTGTTAAACAAAGATTCATACAAGCAGAGAAACGGAGGAAAGCGCTACGAGAAACAGGATGAGGAGTCACAACACAGGGGAGCTGGGAAAATGAAGCCTGTAAAAACACAGCAATGCAACGTTTGATTTGGGTTGGGTTTCCCAAACCTTTAGGTCTGGGTTTCATTTGTTTCCAAGAAAATGAGATGAAAAGGGGAAAAAAAAGGGCTCTGAGAGAGGAAGTACGAGGAGGAGAAAATGAAGTAGGATTAAAGGAGGACAAACAAACAAAATGAGAAAACGAAATTAAAGCACAACAACTGACGGGATGTGGAGGAGAGAGAAGACAGGAAATGAAGCAGGTGACAACAGGACAGGTGGACCGGCTTAGACGACAGCACAAAACAAACCATCTGATGAAATGACACAGATGGAGGGATGGAATGAGCAGAGAGAAAAGAGAGAGGAGGGGATGAGAAAAAGCTGAGGGAAGAAGGAAGAGATGAGGAGGAAGGTGCTGTGACTTTGGTCAGCTCAGCCTTAATATTTCCAGGCTCTGGTGTCTAAACAGACTCTCAGCTTCCATCTGGTATTCAACAGTTTAATTTACACAAAACCATTTGAGTCTGTGCTCCTGGAACCTTAAACTGTTTTGAACACAGCATCAGTCTTCATATAAATACAGTGCTGCTGCTGCACACTAAAGCACGAGCAGTAAAAGGTTTGCAAAAACAGACTCACAAATTTAATGTGAGTGTCTTGGATGGAAGACAGTTTGATGTAAAACACTCAGACTAAAGGCTCCATCGAAGAAAACCATATTTGGGTGGTAAAAAGATATTCAACATTGGTTTGGAGACTGGAAAAATATATTTCTATCATGAAAGGAGATGCTGTGAAAGTGAACGGTCCCATATGCACACAAATCATTAAACAATCCATTAGGCACCCACGCTTTTCTCACTTTCTAATAATCCATTAATTGATGAAATCTAATGGATTTCTCGCTTTCTACAGCCCATCAGGGCTGGAAATAGAAGTGTTAGCAAGTCATTATTAAACGGTTCTGACAGATTATTTTTATGCAGGAGTAGTTCTGTGATAAGTACAATTTCACATCTTCTTCCACTTTGAACATTTTTTGTGGGGATTTAAGAAAACAGGAATATCCTTCTTTCGTGTGATTGCAAGATCATGAGTTTCTGAGCCAACAAGCTGTTACGAGACTGATCTCTTCTGATCAAAGTCCTATGTTTGTTAGGTTAGGTTCAGGAAAAGTATGAATGTTGGGCGTCATAACATGACGTGATGTTACCTGACTTAAAAAAAAACTCAACCTTGACTTTTGATTTCACACAATTCAGAACCCCAGTGTCCTGGGTCAAAGTTCTGTGTTTGTTTGACCTGTCTGCCATTATGACTACTTGACCTGACTACTTTGCTCCTGTCATATGATGGACTGAGCGCATACTGTAGGTCACATGATTACAGCCTCCTTGCTCACAATTACACAAATTACATACAAATTAAAGTGCATTACTAACTAACAAGGGTTGCCTTGAAGTTAAAATGTCAATGTCTGAAACATACACAGGACTCTTAAAGGTCCAGTGTGTAGGATTTAGATTTCCCTTTAAACACTTTTCCTGGAAACTTTTCCAATAAACTTATTTATTTTCAAACAATGTAGATGTAATTTTTCCTCAAAGCTCGTCATGTCTGCTGTAAAATCCCTTTTGTTTTTGTAAAATCCAACAAGCCCACTGAATCACTGCTGCGCAGCGAGATAACAAGGCTCTGAGCGTCTCATGGAAGAATAGTTCTGTAATGAATTTGCATTTATCCTCTGTGTTCACTGCTTAAAAAGAGTCTACCAGCTGTGAGCAAAAATACAAGAAAAATAATAAAATTGTGTATGTGTTTTGGCCTGAAATGTTTCAGATTTAGGAAGATGGTGCGGACTGCACTCTGTTTAAAGATCCCCGAGCATCATGTTCTGTGAGAGTTAAATTGGCATCTTTCTTATACAACATGAGATACTGCTCTCCAGATAAAACTGCATGCATAAAAGCATTCATGTGAATACAGAATCTGAGCAGCTTGTTCATCTGAAACACAAGCAAGTTAATGGGAGTACGATCTGACTGGACCTACAAACACTGAGAGCAATCATTTATTATATAACTCATCAATACCGTTTGTGTTGTGTTAACTGTACTGAGAGTTAGTGGGTCACTGAGCACAACAGTGAGAGGCTATGGCGCTGAATGCAGCTCTGTGAAAGACTGAATAAACTGATCAGTTAAAAATAGTGCCCTGGCCAGCCTTGATGCTTTTTGTGTCCAAGTGTTATGTAATTTTTCTCAATGAGAATTCTGGCTTGGCTCTGTGTCTGTCGATTTCAGAAAGACACATTTTAAAGTCTTCAAAGGCTGTCTGATGCAGTCTGCATTAAATTAAACACACTTTTAATTCCCCAGATTTAACTTAGTTGATAGGATGCTCAAATATAAAAAAAAAAAATAATCGAATATGTTCACTGTACAAAACAGTATACAGCACACTACATATACCTACATTTTACTGTATGTCAGTAGAGTCAGGAGGCAATTAGCTTAGCTTAGAATAAAGACTGGAAACAAGGGGAACCAGTTAACCCGGCTCTGTTCAAAGTCCAAAATCAAGGGTTTCTCACACATTCATTTATTTGTGGCGGCCCGGCATGATCAAAACATCTGCCATCACAAATATATTTTCTACTTTTGGAGCTGGACTGTTCATTAGAGGCCCTGTTGAAAATATACACCTTTGGGTTTTTTTATTACACCAAACTGTCGGAGCACAGAGTGCAATCTGAGCACAGATGGAGCAGTAGAACGTCAGGTGTATTGAAAGTGGAACTTTACTGTGCATTCTGCTGGGTCTAAAAGCTTGCATTCACTCGCAGCAGCTGCTCCTTTCATCCATCGCTCTGATCAGCTCTGAATGGACTGAAGAATCAGTTATCCAACCCCACCAGTCACAAACTGCTGTTGAGGTTAAAAAGAACTCATGGAGATCTCTGCCTGTGCCACTTTCACTGATTCAAAAAAACCCTCAGAATTTGGAGAGGGGACACAGGATGATAGAAAGGGACACACATTTTAAAAAAAAAGGCTTGACATTTTGGGAAATACTGACTTTTAGTGGAGAG
Organism: Plectropomus leopardus; assembly: GCF_008729295.1. Taxonomy (NCBI): domain Eukaryota; kingdom Metazoa; phylum Chordata; class Actinopteri; order Perciformes; family Serranidae; genus Plectropomus; species Plectropomus leopardus. The sequence goes on along the minus strand of NC_056470.1, from coordinate 11,274,164 downwards.
TTAAATGAAACAATTAATATCACTCTCATGCATTGAATGTACAGCTACAGCCAGCAACCTGTTAGCTTAGCTTAGCACAAAGACTATATAAAGGGGGGAATATCTGGCAGGTAACAAACTACCTAACAGTGCCTATAAAGCTCTCTAATTAATTTGTGCTTTAGAGGTGCTGGGAAGTTAATTTTTGTTCAATGGACAGAGCCCAGCTAACTGTTTCCAGTCCTTATGCTGAGCTAAGCTAACCAGCTGCAGCTTCATATCAAACAGATATAAGAGTGATCTTCTTGTGTCACTCAAGACAGATGTTCCCAAAATACGAGACCAAATTAAATAATCATCCATTCACTGAAGAATAATTCTAGGTTATTCCCACTGAAGACAACCTTTGTACGTAGAAAATATAAGGACAAATACTGCTGCAAATCCCTTAGTTTATACTTGTGAAAGCCTGAATTTGCAGATAAAGGTGATCGCGCGGTCACCGTCACAGAAGGTCAGGAGAACATCACAGTACAGTAAATAAAATATTACCTAGATTCCTGGACTGGCAAACTGTCTCTTCTCCGTCAACAAAAACACCCACATTGCCCTTCAGCAGGTCACTGAACCTGTAACTGCTCTGTTGGAGGTTTACAGAGACCAGCAACAGCTGCTGTAGGTTGTGTGAATCTGTGTCACTGTGTAAAAGGTACCTTTACTGAAAAGGATCAACTACGCAAACCCTGAACCAGAATCTGTTCATCATACAGAAATTATGTATCTGGTGGTAATAGCAAGCCAAACCATATAAGATATCATCAATAAAGCAGGGTGTCAAAGTATTTATGGCATTATAGTGTTCCTAATTGCATGTGCCAGAAATAATGAAACACCCTGATTCTGTTGTTATTCTGCTGTCACATTTCATGCAGAACACCATGCACTCTGGTTTCTTATGGCTGCCTTTTTTGGGACATAAAACCACTTCATACTGAGAGAAGAGCGTGCGCCATTTCTTTCATTTGAATGTCACGTTGTTGCAGGAAACCTCTCAACACTGATCTCAGTATTTCTTTTCCGTGCTTGAACCAGGCTTGCCCTTCAATTTCATGCAGCTGTCTCTCTGTATCGAGCACACTGTACCGGGAGCTCCGAAACAATATTATGTAATTTCACACCAAACAAAACATAGAAACAAACCCAGACGATGGCAAGAGTGTTAATTTCCTCTGAGCTATTATTTGAAAAAAAAAAAGAAATAATGTGATTAAAATAAAAATACAACCCAAAGACTGGCCCACAGTTCAATCTCTTATTAACAGCAAAACACTGCATGGAAAGTGTCCTACCATGGAGTGACCCACGATGAAGACAGGGAGATCTGGGTGGCTGGACTTCATCAGGTCAACATGCTGAAGGGAGTCTCTGATGTAAATCTGGAAATCTTTGATGTTCATCCTTTCTCCTTCACTCTGACCATGGCCAACTGTGAGGAGAAAAAAAATGAAAAAGAAGAGGAGACTGGTGTGAAGAAACTGATACTGATACAAGACATTTTATTGGACCTTTTTAATACCTCAAAAAGAAGAAAAAGATTTGTTATGAACACTTTCTTCAGGGGGTAAAGTGAGAATCACAGACACTTACTTAGCAGGCTACTGGGAAAAGTGGAAAATGTCTTACTTAAAATTGCATCTTGGCATAGGCATGGATATTTTTTATTGTACCAAAAAGCAGCATGAAGTCAAGAGCACTTACTCACGCAGCAAAGTCTGGGGACCAAAACATCCCCACAAGCACACTGTCAAGCTTGACTGCTCGACTTGAATCAATTTCAGTCGATCTTGTCTCTCAAGCTGATGATTTAAATCTCCAACTTTCAAAGGGCAGCCCTACTATTAACAGAACCTAATCAAAACCTATCCTACCTAACTTTATTTGCCTGAGCTTAACCTACGCACCTTTATAAGGTACAAGGTAGATTTTTTGGTCATTTTTTAAATGTAGTTTACGTGAAGTATGTAACTTTACGTTAAATACATAATGTGACAATGCCATTCATGGGGCCCTAATTCGTTAAATATCATACAAGCTGCTTAATGAGGATACGCTGCATTAGTTGCTACCCACATTCTGTTACACCATATAAGTCTTTATCACCACCTGACATGTGGACCCCATGGTCACACCTCAATGCTTCTAGGAGACATGATGACAGCTGTTGCTCTGGCTCTGTAAGATGATTGCTGCAGAAAGCTCAATGTCAACACACACACACACACACACACACACACACACACAACCCATATATGTAAACACACATACATATTCATAATTCTTCCTTCTTCTCCATCTGTGAAATCTGTCAGATTTAGTTAATGTATTACCAAACAAATCTGAAAAACAAGGGTGCTTTTGCAAAAGCCTCCATGTCATATTTCAGCATCTTTGGGCAAAAACTGAGTATTCAAACGGTTTGAAATTTTTTGTGGAACCACTGACCAACCAACCAATCGACAGAGTGAGCTAAAGAGCTGCTGGTATCAGCTAGAAACATTCACATCACGACTGTTGTTTGCATGTTGCAGCTCTTCCAGTCATACAGCAGTAGATCCGTATTCTGCAGTGGTTACATGTCTCTGTGTGTCTGATGTGTGCTCATGTGTGAACATCTGTGTGTGTTCCAGTAGTAACAAAAGCTGTGGATTCAGCAGAGTGTGAGGTCATTGATCTGACGTGGGAGGGGACATAGTGTGCATCGATCTGAAGTTTGCAGTGCTCCATCACGTATTGCTGCCGTGACTGGACATTGATTTCCACGCTGCGATAATTGCGTCCGTATTGACGAGGAGAAAAACACAAAGCGTCAAGACATCCTTGTATATATGGAGCACATACACAGCATTTATAAATACACAAACGCACGTAAGATTACAGAGCGAGAGCAGGAAGGTGTGAGTTGCACATGTTGTGAATGTTTAGGGGCTCTCTGGTGTTATTGGTTCAATGGTTGCCATGGCAACCCGCCTCACCTCTCACCCACTGCTGCAGAAAGCTCAATGTGAAGACGCACACTTAATCTATACATGCAAACACACATACATATTCAGATTTATTTCCTCTTCTCCATCCGTCACTCAAATTTCTCTCTCCTCTTTGTCTCCTCTTGTCTGTTTCTCGTCCTCTCCCTCCTCTTCAACTCCTGCACCCCCTCCATTTTCTCTTGACTTCACTTTTCATTCATCTTTTCTCCCCACTCAACCTGTGTCTTCTTTTTACTTCTTTATATATCTTATTCTTCTTCCTCTTCCTGTTCTCTTCAGCAACTCTTTTTCTGTCCTGAGTCCTGCTCTTTCCTGTCCCTTTCTTCTTGCTCTCATCCTCATCCAGGGGTTTATGCCAATGCCCTTATTTGATCATTCCTCGCTCCTTGCTTGACTAAGAAGTCGTCTCAGTCTACCATCATAAAGGCCCTTCCAAAGCCCTTATTTCTGCTCTGAGGAGTAAAGAAATATCTCTGAGGAGGCATAATTGAGGGCACATGCAACACAATCACCAGAAAAATGTTGGCATTGTATGTTTCTGCAAACCACTGATTCATTGCATTTTTAAGTTAATTTTTTGCAGGTATGCTGAAACTTTAAATTTGAACAACTCTGTCACTGACATGTAGTTAGGTTCAAGCAAGTAAAGTAAGATAGGTTGGGTTGAGGAAAAGAAACATGGTGACAACATATCTTGAAAATCTCAGAGTTCACTTGGTTTCACATGGGACACAAACACCTGTCTTCTATAGGAAAGCCCTATGTTTATTTGACCAATCCACCACCCCAATCTGTCTCCTTATGCAGACTTTCATGTTTCATAATACTTCCTTCTTTGCTCCCGTCAACAGATTGGTCACATGATCTCAGCCTTCCCACTTGCGTAGGTTATACATGAATGACTAATCTTTATGTGGATTATATATGAATTCTGGAGTATTACCCTTTCTAACTTTATGTACAAACAGTATATAAGAACAGCCTGACTAATGATCATTTTCATTATCCATGAGTGTTTGATTGTTCTTTGATTAACTGATTAGTTGATTCATTGATTTGGTCTCTGAAATATCACCAGGTTTTAATTTTAGCCTAAGGCGACATCGTCAATAATTATATAAAACAGAAATATGACCCCTATTTAGCACTTGCAAGCAGTAGGTAAACATTGACTAACACACTATAATGTGGTTGTTTGAAGATATAAGTGTTTATTAATATATTTGTCAGCAACTACATTAACAACTCCTTTTGGCACTCGTAAGTAGAGTCTGATGTATAAACAGATAAGGAATAATAATATAGTAAAACTAAAAATGATATAAAATATAAAAAAAAAAAATAAAAAACATTCAGATTCATTCTATGTATCGTGATGCTACAGGATGCTGACAAACATTGTTTTTCATGAATGTGAATTTCATGATGTGTTGAGTGCTTGGTGTATATAGTGGTAGAAATGATGGCTGTTTTATGGGGTGTGAAATCATTTTTTTCAAATAATCTCAAATCAAACAAAAAACAAATATATTTTCCTGATAATGGCATTTGGGAGAAGTTACTCTAATCCAGTCGGAGTTGTAGGAAAAAACAATCTTTGCACAGACTGATGAAATCAGAAACATTGCAAGCACGGATCTCATTAAATGTTGAAATTCCATTATTTTCCTATAATGTAATGAGAGGACGAACACAATTTGAGCATCAACAAACAGCATTAGAGTGGTCCTGTTTACTGTTATCTGTGCCTATTATAAACAATCCATTATCAATATTTCACTACTGCTTGAAAGTCAGTGCTTGTGTAGTATAAGTGTTTTTTTTACATATCAAGCTACAACCTTTGTGTCATCATTCTACAAAAGCCAAAATGTTTCATGTGTGTCCACTTGGATGTACTGCCAAATTCTGAGACAGCTTAAAGAAGTTAAGTGAATTTCTTAAAGAGGAAATTCAATTCACAGTCAAATGCTTGGGTAGACATTCCTGCAGTCATCGTGCCAATAACACCCAACCTCAAAACTTGCAACATTTGTGGCATTGTATTATGTGACAAAACAACAAATTTTCCCAGAATTTGGCAGTACATCCAGCCACTCTGGTGAGCCAGCCCAGGACCTCCACATCCAGCTTCGTCACCTCAATAATTAATTGTGACCAGCCACTGAGGCGATTTATGACACTTTTTTTCCTTTTCAAGTCTTTGATTGTTTAAGCAGTATGTTGCCTCAGCTGTTTGAGTGGCTGGTCTCAGATGATCTTGAGGTGAAGACACTGGATGTGAAGGTCCTGGGGTGGTGGGAGTTTACATGTGGTGTGCAGCTGTGAGGTTGAATATAGTGCCAAATTAAGACTAACAACACTGGAGATGCCTTATGGTAATAAAATGAACATTCAGTTTATGGACAGCAGCTTTGGTGGAACCTCCTGTGGTCAGCATGCTGATGGCACGCCCTCTCAAAACTTGTGACATCTGCAGCATTGTATTGATTGTGTGATAAAACTGCACATTTTAAAATAACCTTTTCATGTGAGTAGCCCAAAGCACAGTATCTTGGAAAAGGAGAAGCACTCACTAACACTGATTTTAACAATTTTGAGAAAAAATGAGAGAAACAAGTCTTTTGTGTGCAAAAGAAGTCTATGATCTTTATCTTAAACCTGTGAAAAGTGGGAGCAAAAACGAAAGTGTTGCTTGTATATCGTTGTTCAGTGTAGCTGAAGTGTGTGACAGATGGAACAAGCCTCCAGACTGCGCAGACTGTGAATGGAAAAGACCTAAAAGTCCTATAATTAGAAAGAAACAAATGAAAGAGAGAATAAAGTATGACAGAGGAAGAACAAGAGAAAGATCTCAACTGCTGAACTCATCAGGGGTGGCCCGAGGCGCGCGTGTGTGTGTGTGTGTGTGTGATAGATGGAAAACTAGTGTCTACAGGGACTTGTTCCAGTTCAGTATTTTCCATTTAACAGTGTGACATTTTATCGCGAGCCACTGAGCAAACTGCTCCTGTGTGAGCTGCCACAGTCATCCTCATCGTTCACATCTCTGCCAGCTCTTTATTGAAATGTCTACCTCTGTAAATATTTTCACATCTACAGCTGGGACTTTATTTCTCTGTCTCTCTCTGCTGTTTGTCTGTCGATGAGTGTACTGAACACACATACTGCTGTTATTGCTGCGAGGCTGTACTGCACAGTCACATGAGTTCACACATTCCTGCTGTACCTAAGAGCAGTACAACCAAACAGTCTTGCCTGAGAGCACCTTGGTGGGGGGGTTTATAAGAAGAGTTAATATTGCTTTTGAGATGTTATCACCTGATTACCATCAAACCAAAACTTTTATGCACTTTTCTGTTTTCTAAACCTTCTTTTTTTTAGCCAATTTCACATTTTCTATTGAAGTGAACATACGTAGCCTTGTCTTACTGAACCACTTGAATGTGCTGAATATTATCTATCCAAAGTTGTGCAGATATTTCAATCAAAACCAAAAATGCCAAACTCATGATGATGGTGTGCGAGAGATTCATTCTCTGAGGATCATGAACATCACAGCAGTCCAGCCAGTGGAGATATTTAAGTCTGGGTCATAGTGACCGAAACAGCCATGCTGCTAGTGTAGCTAAAAATCAACCTTATGACAGCAAAAAATCCATCATAAAATCATCAACAACTGTCACAATGCATATTGGCTGTCTGCTAATCATACTTTTGTTGTTTTTGAAATCATATTAATTGCTACAACTTTCTGCTTCTTAGGCTGCATTCACACCAAATCAGGTGTTGCAGAAATTTGCCACAGGGTTGTGAGGCTGTGTGGGAGTGCAAAATAATTGGCCCATATGTGGGGGAGTGGAGGGTGGAGAACAACTATAGAAAGCCAATCTCAGCGACTGAGTATTTGTCTTTGGTAAGCTTGTTTATGTTGGCTTAAAACATGTGTTGAATTCCTTTTGATTATTATCACTGTAGCATCTTTACTGTCACAAAGACACACGTGCACACACAAAAAACAAAGGGAGTGCTCGTCTTTATTGTAAAGTACACAGGAGCTGTTAAAATATACTTTATTTTTTTTTACTCACTAAAATATTAAATCAAAAGGGGCTGTGTTACTTGTTCCCATGAACTGCGGGCATCTTACGTACTGATCACCGGTTACGTTAACGGTCACTGCAACATGCCGTCAGAATGCTTTTCTCCAAAAGTTGATTCCATCTCAACTTTCTGCCGCAGGCCACTCCGGTATCAACTTGCCCTGCAGCTTCACCATCACAGCCTAGATACACTTCCCACATTCAAATAACTGGTAAGACTGGTATTTTCACTGCAACGCCTGACATGGTGTGAATGCAACCCTACGGGTACTATGGCAACTTCAGCCTTCAGAGGAAGGCGGATCTCTCTATTACTTGCTTCACCTGAGCTTTTATTGACTGTTTTCTTAATGTGTTAAAGGTTATTGGGGTGTTTTTCTTAACATAACCTTGAACAAGGTGCTAAATGGTGACTTGCTTAAGGTCATTCACTCTGGCCATGAGAACCAGCTAAACATCTAAGCTGAACTTAACTGTATGACTGGTCCATGTATCAGCTCAGAACCAGTTCTCCAAGTGCTGAAGTGTTAGCGTGAGAGTTTCACTGAAACCTGAACAGAGCCAGAAGTTTCATTCACACTTCAGATCAACACTTGTGAAATTTTCCTCGACAGTGCATTAAAAGCGCACCACCTACACACTTACACACACAGAGGCACTGCGGCAGAACAATAGACCAATGTACCACCGAGCCTAATTAATTTTCTCTAACAGGCTTCCTTCACTCAACAATTAGCGAGGCCTGTTACTGCAGAGAGGGGGAAGATGGGCTTTCTTTGAAGCTTTGCACGAGCTATTCTGTGTTTGAACTCCGCTGAACACGAGGGCAGCCATGAGAGTAGGTGTATTCATGTAATGTAATGTGCTTGTTACTCACCGTGATCATGTGCAAATACCATCAGGGACAATTCCTTCAGTCTCTGCGCAATCTCTTCATACGGTCCAGAATGCTCCCCGGCCCCATGGACAATTAACACAAGAGCCCTAAGAAGAGGAGAGGATAGTTAATTTACTTGTCCTCCTTTTATCTCCTATTTTAATCTCTCACGAGCAGAGACAAACAAACAGCAAATGTTTACATTTTTCTTCATGGGAGTGCCATCCTTCCTTTATTTATCAAACTGTAGATCTGCCTTGTACAGGCAGGGAGATCTTGATTTCTCTCCTTCAGTACAGGACTTTATTGACTGAAAGGGGAGGAGGGCAGTGAGATGAAGGAGATGATGAGATGGAGATTAACCCTTTGAAATCTGAGCAAATTGAGTGAGCGTGTCATGATTTCTGGAAAGAGACATTGCTGTTGAGTTTATCAGACTTATTTTTTGTGGCTCGGAGCACCATAAGCCAGGTGCCATCTAGTTACATTACACTGAGAGAAGACAGACATCTCTGAGGCATGTCTAAGTGCAAATTATTGAGGTCGAATTCTGACTGTGTATATACTATTTACTGCTCTCTTTTTGCCTTACACTAATTATGAAAGTCTTTTAATATTTCTAAAATGCAAATGTGTGTTCAAATAACCATGACATCCAAGCAGCCCCAGGCTAGTGGGACAGTTAAGTCTTTGTCTACCTTTCCTTTGAGGCAACTCAACAGGCTCACTACACACAAAGCAATTAGCAACTTGTCAAACATGCCCCAAAGCCAAAGCCAGCACGAAATGTCAAAAACATGCTCTTTTCGCAAAATGGACTCATTATGTAAAAGCTAACAGGATAATCTGTTGTTCATTTCACCTATTAATGCATTTCAGTCAAGGCTGAGAGGTGATGACAGAGAGAAGATATCATGTAAAGAATATTCTTTTCAAGACTTTAAGTTTACTCAGAAAGAAAGACCTTTTGGTTATTGACGCTCCGGCTGTGAGAGAAGGTTTTCTGAGGTTGTGTTTCTTCTATCAGTGCATATTAAGCAGCGCAGCAGCACTGAAACGCTGCAGTGTTCTCTCTCTAAGCAGCAGCAGTGCTGAGAAGCCTGCGAGAGCTTCAATCAGCGGCAGACAATTAGCCCAAATGTATTCAGCGACAGAGAAAAAGGAAAGGGAGTGAAACAGGGAGAAAGTGAGCGAGAGCATGAGGCGGGTAAAAGAGTGGAATAAGAGTAGCTGTTCATCAGGCTTCATTAGCAAAATCACTCTGATTCCACTTGCTGCTCCTTCCCTTCTTTTAGAAAAGCCATTGCCTCGGGCTGAGACTTCCTCTGCACTTTCTGGCTCAGAGCGAGTGTGTGTATACATGCATGTGTGTGTGCTTTGGTGAGCATGTGTGTGAATGAGGGGCTTTGTATGGGCACAATGTTCTGTAACACACATGCTGAGGGGCAGCGGGGATTAATGGGGCTAATCTGGGTTCATTGTAAAGACGACTGTACAGTGAACAACACACTGCACACTCCACTGAAAACCTCAGCTGTAATGTGACATTTTTAATTTGCTCTTTCTTTTTCCACCATGCTCTCCATCCATCAATCTTTAAAAACCCTCTTTGGTCTGCCTTAATCTTTCTTTCTTCTTCCGTCTAACTTTTTTTCTCCATCTTTGCTTCTTCTTCGTCAATTTCAGTTTTAAGTACGCCTGAGTTGCCAGGAAAAAAATCAAATAAAAGCAATATGTCTGGTGACAGCTAACAGTGGGAGATGTAAAGTCTGCTTTTTCTTGAAGGATTTAATTACCCAGAATCTTAACAGATGTCTGCATTCATTCAGACCCAGGCATCTGCAGACAAGTGACAATATTCAGGCATCATCAGTGTGTCGTTCAGCCGTGCAGAGCAGATCACTGTTTCCACTTTGCTAAAAGTGGTCTGGCAAAACTCAAGAGGCATTCACTAGGGACAAGTGTTATTTCAAAATGCTGTGACATTTTGGTATTGTACTTCTTTACTTAGACATCAACCTGAATCCTCTCTTCACCTGGGTGGACAAATGCACCACAAGGCTCTCAGTTGCCCAGTTGTGTAAAAATACTTATCAACATGACAGCAACAAAATGTGTTTCTGGATACATTTTAGGCTAGAAATTGGCCACACTGTTGCAGGATTGTGCTTTACTTTGTATATTGGATACCTAAGGTACTTTAAATAAATGCTCAGGCAAATTACCAGCAGCATTCAACTGATTGAGATTAGGTTTTAGTGATTTAGGGGACCTCTGACTGCTTTTAACACTAAGTTCAACACATCGTCAAATCTAAACAAAAGAATAGGTTGCTTGCCAATGACTTCTAAAACGATATACGACTGTTGGGGAGTCTCTGCAACAGCCACAGTTAAACATGTGGTTAACATTGTGAAGCCAGCATAGTTTTTATCACCTAAACCAAAATGAAATGGTAAGGTTTAGGTAACAAAAATGCTTAGTTGAGTTTCCAAAAAAAAAAAAAAGATCATGGCTTGGGTTAAAATAAGTACATTTGTTTCGTTGACTTTTGGTTTCACACAGGACACACACTTGTCCTTGTCTCTTGGGTGAAAATCCTGTGTTTGTTTGACCCGGCCATCTACCCTGACCTTCGTCCCTACCGAGACTGTGTCTCTCCCTACACTACATTGCCCGAGTTCCTCCTTCGCTCCCGTTACAATTACTGCGGCCACTCGAGCTTTCGGCCCACCAATTAACTTCTGGGTTGTTATTTTGGGTAAGGGCAGGCTACTAAGTCAAGTTGATTTTATTTTTGGAGCATAGTTAAAAACTGCAGTTGACCAAAGAGCTGACTGGGAACAAAATACCATAACAGATGAAGCAAACAACAATATGAACAGGAGAAAACAACAAACAAACAAACGTTGGACTGAAATGCCTCTTATTATTAGGAGTTCCTCTGAACTCAGAGATTTAGGAGAAACTTTAAGGCTTTGGATGTTTTGTGAATACAGCCCCGAGTATTGTGAAGCTAATGCTAACTTCCATTTAAAGGTGGGGTAGGAAGGACCGATCATGATTAAGCAGGGGTAGGACTTTTTGGGGAAACATTTAAAGATGATATTTCAACTAACACAAAGTGTCTTTGCCTTTGATTGTACAGGGATGTTATATATTTAGACAAATAACGATTATTTCAAATATCGATAAATCTCTAATTTGTAACCCGCCTCACACAATGATATTCAGATGTTGTTGCCTTGAAACCTGAAAGTGGGAGCGGCTTCACATCAGCACTAAACTTTAAATCTAACTGTGTATTATCACCTGCCTGATTATTCTCTGATTAGAAATGTTTTGATTCTTTTGTGTGTAGCTTAAGTACGTTAATCTCCCAGTAACAAGAAAGGAGCTTTTAGTTCTCTCTCTTTATCTCTCTTCACCCTCTCTGTCTTGCCCTGTCATGTCTCATGGGAACTGGAGACCGACTTGTCTCCCACACCAGTTTTAGTTGCTGGACCAACATGGCTTATAACCAGCTTTATTAAAACACTCAGAGAGAGTGAGAGAGAGAGTTTAGTCCTCCCCCTGGCTCGACTCAGAGCTACTCCAAACAACCACAGGCCCAAAACAAAGCCAAGACCCTAATCCCCTTAATGCGATGCTGACTGGCTGCTCCAAGATTATTTAGGAACTCACAAACCGTCCAACTCAAACCCTTCTCCACCCTTTAACCATAATTTTAACACCAAAAAGCAAAAATCTTAGGCATTTTAGGCATCTGATGCTCACAGAGGCTGACAGTTACAAGAAGGAATGACAAAATCATGCCGGGTTTCTACGAATGCCGTGTTATGAAATTCTGTGACTTTTCCATAATTTTCCACAATATAGAGCATGTACTCAAAATATCTTAACATCTTGTTCTAATGTAATTTGTTGATCTATTTTCTATAAGAAAAAAACAATCTGGTTCTCACCACAGTTCACTAATGAGAAATTATAACCACCATTCAGAGCAGTAAACAAGGAGAGCTGTGAAAGTTCATTCCGCTGCAAGGAGACACACTAAATGTCCTGTCTTTAATCACAAGACTTACAAGAAACCAATAATGAGGAGTTTCATTATTTAAAAGAAAAATAGTATGGAAGCTAAATAGTGGGAAATGTGTCTGACATCAGTTAAAGTCTCCCTAACGTGTAGCTGAGTATACTACAATTAAATTAACAGACGTAATGGTACTCTGGTGACTCATAGCAGCAGATAACCACTCATTCAGGGAGTAAATTACACTCAAGGTACAGTTATTATGTTTATATCATTTCATTTACTTGGTGATAGGGAGCAATGAGGCAAAGACTTGGGAGAGAGATGGGAAATGTCTTCTATTTCTCTGGGCTAGCCAACACAGGGGACAGTCACTCATTATAGCTACACTATTGTGCTTACATTCTTTATTTTACTTACAACTCTTCACCATCATATAAAACCTGTACATTTCAGCTCTGCTGGTACCTCTGACACAATGCCAAAGAGCACAAATTTAGTAATCTGGATCACGAAATGTCTACTGAGCGTTGACTGAAGTGAACGCAGCATTAGAATGTGTTAGCATGTGCAGGCTAAAATAATAAGCCTTTTTCAGCAAAACTATTTTGCCATGTGTCTACAGGTAAATAACAGGTGTAAACAAAATGAGTGAAAGCTGAATTTCATTTAGATACTTTAGTTTCAGGATCCCAGTAGTGTGCTCTGGCTCACGGTCACACTGCCATGACTTACTTGAATAGAAAGGAGCAATCATTTTTCTGAGTATGTCAACTCAAAATGCAGGAAAAAGGGTTATACCACCCTGACTATCCTGTTGCTTTGCACCTGATTGTGCAAGACCAAGTTTAATCAGGCAGAATAAGTTCACAGACATATCTGAGATTAAAAATGTTGAGTGTGACATGTCTCTGGGGCGACAGTCCAACATCATGTTAATGTGTTGAATTTGCTTTTGCTGGTGTGCTCTTATGTAAACATACTGTGGTGTTAAATTAACGCTGAATGTTTTGGCGTCTGTGTGTCCAGACTGGACAGGAGCCAGAGGACGAGACGTAACGACCGAACACTGGCATGTTAATACGATTAATAGACTTAGACTGCTCAGAACCTAATGGTGTGTGTGTGTGTGTATGTGTGTGTATGTGTGTGTGTGTGTGTGTGTGTCCCTTTACTCTAATCTTGTGTGTACCACAGTGTGAATGTTAGAAAGAGAACCACAAATTGCTGAGCTTTCTTTGAAGAGCTGCCCAAAGGAAATGATGTACAGCGTGTGTGTGTGCGTGTGTGTCTGTGTGTGTGTGTGTGTGTGGGTGTGTGTGTGTGTGTGAGACCACATCAGTGCTGTTAAATGCAGACTCTGTAAATGTACAGTTTTAGGGGTGTGTATTGAAATTTAGAGGCAAAGATTAAAGGAAAAGAGAAAGACGAGAGGATCAGAGAGAAAAAGAGAAGATATATGTGAGACAGGGAGGAAACAGGACATCATCAGCTTTTGAAAAGCCAAACTTAGAACGTTTTTGGGACAGTAAAGCTAAAATAAAGAAACCACATGACCAGCCTGCCAAATTATACACTAATTCCCAGGTAAAGTATAGTGACTGTATATATTTAATTATAGGTCAGGTCACACCAATATATAAAATGGCCAATTTTTAGAAGCAGCGGTTCAACATAAAGCCCTGAAAGTAGTAGCTTCACTGTAACTGTATTCTGCTCAGTTCAAAAGTTTTAATAGTTTTTCTGACATTTTAAGCCATGGTTTACCAGGTGACAGTGACATTTAATGCAGCTGAAGCAAAAGCAAAATGGATATGACAGAGAAGAACAACGAGACAAGTGGAAAATGAGAAGGGATGAAGTGTGACAAACCGGTACAGAAAAGAAAGTGTGCGTGTGTGTGTGCGTGTGTGTGTGTGCATGCACGCATGTGCTGCACAGAAAAAAACACAACAGAGAGAGAGACGGAGAAACTGCTGTGTGATGGTTAGAAATGAAGGCAGACAGACAGCAGGAGATTTTACGCCAGTGATACAAGAGGTAAACCAGAGAGGCCACCATGATATTAAATATATTCCACTGCACAGCTAAAGACTTCTCTCTTTTTATCAGCCTAACTCTCTTCTCGCACAGTGCAGATGGTGGAGCTAAGGGGCAAAAAAAAGACCTATAAGCTCAACAGTTACTGTCTGTTTCCAGTAATAATTACATGTAATCACCTACTTGCTGTGGAAGGTTCAAACTGTGTTGTGGGGATTTGTATGAATCTGACTGATGCTGCAAACAAACGACTTCAATTTAAACGTACATGTTGTCATATGGATAGATGGACAAATACACCCAAACTGTGTACCTGCAGAGATGGAGCAGAATTAAAAAAAGTTTTTGAATGGTGTTTTTATGAATTGGTTTGTCTCCTGTGTTTATGATTGAATAACTTTCTTTCTATGTTCCTTTAACCCCCCCCCATGTTTCATGATTGATGATTATCTTTCTTCTTATGTAATTGTATTATTCTTTGATGTATCTTATCACAAGTTGCTGTTTCAAAGTTCCCCTTTCCCAATGATCAAATTGCATTTTATATATAAGAAATGATAAAAGATATATAATGAATACATCTGTATGGCAGCAGAACCTAATCTTATTTATGGAAATCATAGTAGTTGTGTGGAATGCTTTGATAACTAGTTATATATTCGCACAATTAATGTTTCATCTTACTTTAATGGTAAATCCTGTGATGTTACCGTTGCAGTAATTTTAATTCACTGTAACGGTCTAAATGAAATCATGAAGTCACTGTGAATGTGAGCAACAGTGGAAAGAAAACTGAAAAATTGACTTCTTCTCTGTATCTTTTTCAAATTAATTTACACTAAATGATCACAGCTGGCACTTTTGATCACCAACGCTGAATTTTATGGGAATACAAGTGGCCCTAATATTTCATACACTGCATTACTCAGCCAAAATTTGCCCCCGAGCACAAACATGAAGAGAATCATTATAGAGCTTTTATCTTTGTGAAGTATCCTCCGCTGACGAGCGTAACATTGGCAGCGAGCAGCAGGAAAATGAAATGTTCTGAAAGCAGAAACGCAGACAGGGAAGGAAACTCATCCAGACACCATCAGCGAAAACTTCGATTACAGATTGACCTATTTATACAATTTGTGTGTGTGTGTTTGTGTTTATGACAAACTGTGGTATGCAAAGATGTTTGTTATGTGAAAATACAGGTGTGCAGTGCACGTATGTTGGTCCCCATGTGGAGTCAAAGCCCCTGTTGGACGTCTATTGCAGATTTGTCAAATATTGTAGATGCCCCTCCCCTTCACCTTTCACCTACTTCCTGGTTCTAGTGAAAGGGCTTTTCAGGCGCTCATGACCTTTGACCCCATGTCATTCACATCCCAACGAGAAACATTTCAAATAAAGATCTGCATATTTTTGGAGGTTTTATTGCTGTATCTTTCAGACTTTTCAATCATCTTTTTGTCATGTGATTCATAAACAATATACAGCATGTTGCTGGCATGAAAAGCCAGTTCCCTGCCTGCAGTTTTATGCTCATTTATCTATTTAAGGCTTCATTTTGTTTCACAATCGACTAAGAAAATTTAAAAACATGAGAGAAACTATAGAAAATAAAGTTGTGCTGTACAGATTAGCCGCTTGACAGTAATACCCAGCTACTATCCAAAAAAATAATAATATCACCACAGAAAAACACAATCTCCGATAAATAACTTCTCAATTTAAGCACAAGCTTAACAAAACAACTTTGAACAGTTTGGCTGTGAAAGAGAACCATCAATGATCTTAACTGTACAGAAAGTGAGTGTAGCAACAAAAATCAATATCAGGAATGTTATGCTGATGTTCTTTCCATTCAGCCGTTTAAGCTATGTTCACAAACTGCTCTTTGTTGATATGAATACTGTCCTTGAAACACATTTACAACCTTTCACAACCAGTCCATATTCAATCCAAAAACTGTTTCTTCATGACTGCTGCCAAAGAACAACATGTGATGTGTTTTTTAAGCCATCACCTGCATTGACCTGCTGTTACTGCAGCGTTTTCTCATTCAGCCATCCACATGTTGGTCCAGCAGCATCACATTCATTGGTTCCCAAATTAATCAGACAATTTTCCTATTAAACTGCAAACATGCTTTCTGAAACAAACGAGTTCGCTGGCTGATGGTCAACAAACAAAATAACTATCTCCTAATCTGTACACATTTTTTGCTCACAATCAGTTCATCAAACTTCACTAAGGTGTCTCCACCTCCGCCTCTTGACACAAAGGACGCATGTTGCACGGGTCTGCTTAATTTCCGCTTCTTTGCTAAACAAACACTCCATGTGATTACCTCTCTGGCTGGCCTTTTATTGGTCCAGATAGCTGAGTTAATAAAAGTAGGCATGGCCCTCTCAAACTGCTGCGTGTCACCATGGTTACAGCACATGACATCTCAACTTTAATGTTTCTGACGATGCATTGAATAGTCAATACATGGGTTAAGCAGTTTTTTCAAGCATTTATTCCCAACTTCTAGCATCTCAGCTGTAAGGACGTGCTGCCTTTCTTTGTTTAAAATGATAGAAAACTGAAAATCTTTGGGTTTTGATAAAGCACTAAAAAGACATCACTTTGGACTTTAGGAAACTGTTATTTTTTGCTTTTTCTGGCATTTAGTGATGAAAAGATTAATCAGTGAAAATAGGAAATAATCATCTGATAAACAGATGAAAAATTAAATAATTGGTTTGTTTTTGAGTAAACCAGAAGACTAATTGCCAACAGTAGCATATTATCAGAAGTCTCTATATAATCACACTTTCCCACAGTCATGCATAAATTCAACTCCAAATCATGCAACACTATGAAGCATTTTGCAATGAAGTCTTAGAGACTTTTGGCTGCTGTTTGAACAAAGTGTCAAACAGCAAATCTGTTGTCGGGAAATTCCTTTCATCATCAAAGCTTATCACTGCACCAGCTGCTGCTGTGGCTGATATCAAAATATTCTTGTCTAACACACAAAAACGATAAATGTTCTTGCTGTTTTCAGGAATAATCCACAAACCGAAAACCATCCATCCTTCCATAAAGTATACCATTTTCGAGTTGTATGACAAAACATTTATTTTAAAAGCAGCCAAAGTGAATGCATACAACTTTTAATTCCTTTTCCCCATTCATGCCGATGGCTATAGTCACTTTTTAACTTAAATACTTCTAAATGCTCTTAGCTGCTGGCTAAGCTGCATCGACAGAGATTTCCTGAATGTGTTTCTGACACACTGTGTCACGTTGTGTTAAATTACTAATCTGACTGCTGCAGCGAGTGGGTTGCTGTGAGTCTGGAGGCTGCATCCATCCAGTCAGACCACAGAGAGCTCCTTCACTGTGAAACATCAGCGTGCAGGGGCAGCTTGTGTTAAAACAGGAGGTGTGTGCATCAGAGTATTTCTTTCATGGTTAAGTGTAGGCTGCACGACAGACAACAGGCTGGAGTGTTTTGTGACACTTGCTCAGCAGTTTTACTCAATGATGACATCCTGTGTGTAACTGCATTAAGGGATTCAGATGCCGGCATGTCCCGGAGATGCTGATTTCACTCACAACTACCAATGATTATACTGAGATAAACACACACACAGCAGCATATTAAGACCAGTAAATCAGTATGTGGGTGCACTGAGGGTGGTCTTCTAAATGGCTTCTGTTTTGTCAGCTTGTAAAATGCGCCGTAAAACGACCTGACACAGCTCCCAGGAGCTGCTAGCTCAGCTAAAATAATTTAATAAGTCTGGTCTTCAGCGAAGAATTTAAGTGTTCTGTGAAAGTTTAAATGCGGCCTTGAGAGCTTTTTCACAGCAGTATGTGTACAATTTTTGAGGAATTGAAAAAACTTTTCTTTTTTTGAATGAAACTGTCAAATTTGAGTAAAATGCACACAAATCAGACACAAAATATCCGCTACTATCAGCTATTAACACCTGTCGATGGGTATACACATCGTGATGCACTAGGGCTGCACAGTAATCGAATATTAATCACAATTTTGGCTTTCGACAGTTACATGAACATGATCAGCTGTGACACGCGTTTAAAATGCGTGCTTCGATCATAGAAAGCTCTGCTGCATGTCAGATCAAGCACTTCCTAAACTAACACCCAGCCTCCACTTTTGATGAGCTGTCATGCCGCTACAAAAGCACCCTGCAGCTGCAGCCTGTGAAAAATTACCCTGAATGTTGCAACTGTAGACGGGCAAAATAAAATTCTTTCATCATCAACCATCATCATTTGTTGTTTGGAAGAGTTTTGGATTTAGGAGAGAGCAAATAATCCGCAAAAAAAACAGCATGAAACTTGTGTCTGTGCCAGAAAGTAACAGAACTAACCTGTTAAGCCAGCTAAAAAACAGGTGGAAACGCAGACTGCTTCACTTGATTCCACAAAGAATCCTGATGGAGCCATGACCGAGAACCAAAACTAATTTGGTGGAAAAGTGGTAGAAGAGTCACACTGCTAACTCAGCCTCACTGAATCCCTGTCCTTGTCTAGCATCAACTCAAACATCTATAACAGTGATGCTGCAGCGTGTCACAGTACTGTGACAGCTGTATATAAATAATATTTTTTTTAAAAAATAGTTACGTATCAATAGATCCAAGATTTTTTAATTATCAGAATGTCACACAAAGTGAAAGTGAAAGCAGTGCTCTGTTCATTTAAACGTGAACATGCCATAAAAAAATGTTAAGTCCCTAAAAACAATGAATAATCTTGATGAATAACTGTGATCTCAATTTTGATCTAAATAATTGTGATTACCATTTTGGCCGTAATCATACAGCGCTATGATATACAGCATTTCACTGAGTCTTACAGGTCTCTTTGTACCATGATTGCATGCCTTTTTAGCGTGGTCACTGGCTGGCCTCCAGTGAGAAAGCTCTTATGTAAGCCATCCAAAGCCTCGGCTCTAAAACAGTTACAACGCAGAGAGATCTGCAGCTATTTTAAGCCTGCAGTGACTCTGATTTTTACTTCCAAAGGACATGATTTGCAGGAGAAAAATAAAGCTGTTATGGTAAGCCAATCAAATTTGTTATTTGGTTTATTGATGCTTTTGGCTGGAAATGTTTTCAGAGTTGGTTAATCATTTCCAAGATTCCTGACAAGCTTGAAATCTAAGAGTAGGCAGTAGATTTCTGTTCACGTGGTAGTGTAGGCATCATGGATGTATTTTAGAGTAGACATGGGTCTGGGAAAGGTCTTCTGAGTGACCACAGTACGGCCACAGTACACTGAGGAATTGCGGGCAATTGTGAGGTCATATATTTGTCCCACTGCCTGAACACAATCATGCACATTTACATTTTAACGAGAGCTTCCAGAGCGCATCAGGCAACAACCCAACCACAAATACATCGTCCCGAGGAGTAATATTCAAAGATATCCGCACACAGGTATACAAACACCCACATGTACAAATACAGATAAATCATGGATGGCAGCAAGGTAAACACACATGCATATACGCATGCTAATTGTAAACTATGAGCTGCGTTTTATGAAGCAATGATGCAGCAGAGGCACAGACACAAGTGTCAGAGTTAATGAGTCACTGCTCTACTGAGATGTGCAAGCCTCGCCTGTGTATGTGAGTGTGTGAGAGAGAGACAGAGAGATCAGTTATGTCTTGACTCCAGATGTTTTGTAGGCATTTCTGTCACATCCATTTCCTCCTGTGCTCTCACACTGCAAGCAAATGTGTGGTTTGTGAGTGAGCTTAAACATGACATCTGTGTCCTGTTTCATGCACCGCTGCAGCCGAGAATGCACAGTGAGGGGGCCCTTTAAGAGCAGGCTATATATCACTACCGTGTCCTTTTTAAAAAAACTGGTTTCATAAATCATCTATTTGTTTTGTTTGATATCTTTTTGGCTAAGAGACTACATTGTCATTTACACTTTTTCACTCACCAGAATGCCTGATGAGTCAGGATCTCATGACTTTTGCTAAATAAACTTTGATGCTGTTCATCAGGGCGGAGAGAAAGACTTCAAAAGACACTAGTATGAAGAGGTGACAGGTGTAACCATGTCATGCCCAAAACTTCCTCATGCGTGAAAACCACAGCCTGTCCTCATTTATTTCCTTTGTGTTTTTCTAAAACCCAGCCAAACGTGTGTTGATGTGTCAATGATTTCATGGATCTAAGTGAGCCACAAAGTCCAACAAAGCTAGTTCTTTTTTAACAGATGCCTCCAAAAGTTGATTAATATTTCACAGTGACAACTTGTACTGTGGATCTCCACCCACGGTAAATGTTTGATTTATTAACAGAATGTGTTAACTTTTTTTTTAGGTGGTTAGACCAGTAACTGCTCCTGGGTCTTTTTTTAGAAAACGGGGTCATGGCCCAGTATGAGTCACTGGTGCATCTGGTAGTCAGTGGCCTCTATGAGGAGATTAACATAATTATAATGTTTTTAACGAGCTTGGGTCAGCTTGGGTTTTCTCTTTATGATGTCATTTTGTTTTCTCATTTTGACCTGGGGATGTTTTATGTTGCATATGGTTAAGAAGTAAACTGGATGCTTAAATAAGGGGCCAGACTGATCTTCAATATGACTTAGAATAAGGATGTGGGGATGATGTATTATTATCATCATGGGCTCGGACAGCTTTTGACATTTGTATTAATTACTGTTGAGTTACTGCTCAACCAAGGAGGCTACTTTTCAGCCAGTATTACTGCTCGCAATGTTCAAGATCAAGGTTAATGTCATGTGTAAGAAAAAAATAATGATAATGAAATGCCTGTGCTCATTTGCACTCTCTGCCTCTACACAAGGGTCATACATCCCCAGACAAGAACAAAAAATAAACATGACCCACAACATTCGGCTAACCTATAAGTAACAATGTGCAGTGTATATGGGTGCGTCAATGGTTCAGCAATCTAACTGCCAAAAACAAGAGAATGCTGCTGAGAGGACAGGTGTGCGATTTGATGCTCCGGTCAGGTTTCTTCAGTGGAAGGAGCAAGAACAGAGCATAAATAGAATGGCAGGTGTTCTTAATGATGTTTTGGACTTTTCTTTTGCAATGAGATGTCATGATGTTGTGGTAGGTCTGTGCCTGAAGTGCATTTACATAAACATGAATAATCCATTTAGGATCAGGGTTTGGGAATATTCTGTTTATGTATTTGAGCATGTAAACAGCATATTCCATTTATAAGAAAGCACTCTAGGGTGTATACATGGAACGTGAATGACCTGATTTCTCTGTGCTCGAGTACACACCATATCCAAAATATGATCACAGCCAGGATAAGCCCCATAAACAGGTTATTCGTGTCCATGTAACCATAGTCCATGATTTTTTTCCTGCTGTCCGCAGTCCTGAGCAGTCCATTTGACAAACCATCCAGTAAAACAGCCTGTTATGCAACCCATACAAAGATAAAAATAATGAGTAACTGCTTAAAACAACACATTTTGTGGTGCTGATTTTTACTGACAGACTATGGAAGATGAGGAGTGCTGATTGGAGAGGAGTGTGACCAGTCACAGAGCTGATATGACTCCTGGCTGGCTGTTTGAAAACTCAAACATTAGCACTGAGAAGGCAGAGTTAGAGACCACAACTCACTACATAACTGTGCACTTTTGTTACAACTGGACACACACACTAAAGATTAACAGGCAGGACCTCATAAGGAAGTTAAAGCCCTCATGTGACTCCAGGACTGAAAGCAACCATGTGAACTGAGTCTCAATTGTCTTTAAAACACTTAAAATAAACCAAGTCGTATGTCACTCCATCTCACACATACAGCTCACTGCACACACACAGCCTACAGAGGGGACGATACAGAACAGCAGAGACACACTTGCCGCTAGTTTTCCCGCTGCGTGTTTCACTGACCTTGGCGGGCCGGCGGGCTCCCAGTAGCGGCAGAACAGGTGCAGTCCGTCGGCGTTCACGATGTGCTTCAGGTCGGTGTAGGGGACTCCCTGCGGGCTCCGCCGCGGAGCAGCTCCCGGCTCGGGCATGGAGGGGTCTGCAAGAGAGACACGGAGCAGCGATAACACATCGCTGCCGTAGAGGTAGCTGAAAACGGCGACAAGCAGGCAGGTGGCGGCGGTCAAAGCGTTCATTGTTTGAACCCGCTCTTTATTTATTTTTAGTGCGTGTTTTAGGCACGCGTCGGAGATGACACGGTTTGTGGGTTAGGCTTTGCCGGATGTAAGCCCGAGCTGCACTACACACACGCACGCACACACGCGCGCGCACACACACACACACACATAGTGAGGCAATGTTGTTAGTGCGTTCGCAACGACAGGCGTTACGTCACGAGACCATATGCTCTGCTCTCAACCTCTCTCTCTCTCCCTCTTTCTCTCTCTGTCATTCAAATTATCTTTATCAACTTCACCATTCTTATAATAACGACACTTAAAAGTGCATTGTTGCCAAATGTTGTCGCCTATGATGCTTACAATAAGAAAAGAACAACAGTTTGCACATTAGATGTCAACATCCACCATGCAACACTACAACCGCATTACGACACTGTAAGAAAAGACATGATAAAACTACTAAAGAATAAAATATTATGACGATACATTAACATAACATTGCCTAACTTATGATAAGACAAGATTCAACAACTTAGCGTATGCTATTTAGAAACAATAAAAGAGATTAAAAAAAGATAAACCACTAGCCCAAGAGAAGATTTCATTTGAACGAGATCTTTAAAAATTTTATATATATATATATATATATATATATATATATATATATATATATATATATATATATATATATATATATTTTTCTTTCATTTTCACGAGCTATTTCTTTATAAAAAAAAATATTCTCCCACACCTGTGCACGAACACCTGTCCGCTGCATACCACCACTGGCTGACTAACTAACAATACGATATCACCACATTTGAATTGAAAATAAACAAATATTTCTCTACCTCTGTCAGACATCGCAAAGCTGCACAGACACACACAATCTCTGTGAAATCTTCTTTTCCCCCTGAAGCTCCTTCTCCAGTCTCTCTCTCTCTACAACTGCACATGATTTTGCCTGCCTGGCATCAGGTCCGTCTGGGTATATAGCTGCATCATGTTAATGGCATGTGCAGCATTACAATGAGGAGAACAGTGTGTGTACCGCCCGGAGTTAAAAATAGCCTGTGGTGTGAAGCTATTTTCTAAGGTGATCGGGTGTCGTCTTTCAGGTTTAGTCACCTGCCAACCTGACCTTCAATATTTAAGAGGTTATAGCCAGTGGCAATTAGTCAATACAGACAGCAATTGATAAAATAAGTGGCTGCCTGTTGGTAAGCTTTAAGTCATGTGCCTTGCTTGAAAGTGCGAACACAATTTAGTAACAAAACACATGAATAACAGCGAAAAGTGTGTCCGTCGCGCATGTGGAAATGATAGATATCACTTAACTTCTATATGTGAGTGCCTCAGAATTGGAAACTGCTCTCTTGACGTGTGCGCAAAACCTCCCTTTTGTTTTCATCTCTGCTGCAATCATCATGCACATGGGGAAGACTACAGAACTGGGCAGTAGGAAGATTATTGCCTGCATGCTTCCAGAAACCCATTGCAATGCAAGGGTCTCTTATGAAGCTGACATTGTAGCCTTGTGAAGAATCGATTCCTGTGGTTGGACTGCTCATACCCATGTCAGTGCGCCTGTAGTAGTGGAATACGCGCGTTGACATCAATATTTTGGTGTGCGGATTTGATGTGAAAAAGATGAATGGGGGAAGAGAAGATGCGGTAGCCTGTGTGCGAACATCACTACAAAACTACAAGTTGCACTGATTTCATACCAAAAGCGACAGGAATATTACGCTGATGCTGGAGATTAGACGCATTTAGACAAAACGGAGTGCCCAAGACGCACCGTGAGTGCAGAAACATCACAAGAATATTACAGAGATCAAACCGACCTGTGCAGGAGCGTCTGCAGTGAAGTTTCAGCTTCTTCTCTCGACTCTCTAATATCCCTTTTCTCTCTCTTCACACGTATGTCTCTCTCTCTTTCTCCGATGCTCTGCTCGCGCCACCCGCCAAGACAAGAATGCAGTCAGCGACGTTTGGGTTGAAACTAAATAAGTATCCCCCCCCCCCCCACACACACACACACACACACACTAGCATACACATTTTCCCCAGAGGCGGAGATCCAGCTCCTCTTTCGCCCCCTCTGTATAGCCTCATTTAATGTAAAGAATTTACAGAATTTAATTTAAAGGTATTGTAGCCCACACACCAGAGCCACTGATACTTATGTATTAATAGTATCATGTGGGGATCGGTCACTCTCTCTGTCCTTATTTAATGTGATGACAGATTACATTACTCTAACCTAAAGGACATGATGTTGTTATCTTGACCCATCTTTTATGATCCAGTCCTTCTGACAGGTCATTGCAGGACATTATTCATCCTCACAAACCACCTCTAAAAAAATGATTAATATGACTGCTTTTTGTGATCTGCCACCTCTATTCATGTTTGGTTAGGTTTAGGTTAAAGCAGCACTCATTGATTTTTTTTTTTTTTTTTTGCCACTTGGGGACAGAAGAAAAAGCTGTAAACACCACACTGACATTATATGACCTTATGGTGAATGTGTTTTATAATTATCTTTACACACAGCCAAGGACGGGAATAAGACAAGTATTGCAGGCTAATAAACACAGAGGTACTAGCCCTCTTTCCCCTCTTCATGCCTTCTTGGCATTTTTACATAGAACTACTTTACGTAGTAACTATTTGCACTTCAAGTTTGTGGTATTATCATGTTCACTGCCCAACCTTTGATGAATGGGTGAAACAAACACAGGACTTTAACCCAGGAGACCACTGCTCTGGTCCCACGTGTAAAATGTTTTTTTAGAGCACACAGATACACAAAATGCTTTTGGTGATAAACAGTTAATGTAAACACATTCATTGTTTGTTCAAAAATAATCCACAGGGCACCTTTAAGTGGGTGTGGTGACCTTGTTAGCAAACAGTTGCCTTTTTACAAATTACACAAAGACAGAACAATTTTAGCATTCATGTGCTTCTGGAGAACTGACAAATCCAGTATTTACCCCTTTGGCTCTGTTTTGCCCTCTGGTTCATCAGAGCTTCTACACTCAGTCACATCTGTTAATGAGGTTCATGAGAGAGTGGACCAAAACAGTAATGAACCCACAGTCTCTAAAATGCACCTTATACTGCAGAGTTGGTGATTCATTTCTGTTGATTTGTCACAAAGAACAACCACTTCACATTACATAGTCATTTGATGCACTATGCTTATAAAAATATTGATAAATGCGGCTTAATGTAAGGTTAAGGAAGGTGCTGTCCTGGTAGCAGACCTGACCAGAAAAGCTACTCTATGTCAATGTCACACTGAACAATGAGGGGAAATGGCAGTTCAGTCTAATTACTGTGGTAGATGAGACAATAACGGTTTAAGAGCATCTTCACAGCAGATGAAATTCTTGTTTTTGGTGACCTCTAGTGGTTTAACTTCTCATCTTAAGTAAAAGTGTACTACTGAAAATGGTCAGTTCACCATCACTTTTGGTCGTTGATACATTAGCAACACTCAATTTTTGCCCCAAGAGAACTTTGAAATATTGCTTTTGTGCATCAATATTTTTCACATGGCCACAAGAGGTCCTTGTCAGGAAAAAGTACATTTAGGTGTTTGAGCAATCAGCATGCTGTCTTTGGGGAACAGATTTTAATTTTCTTGTTTTTCATGGAGGAAAGTCCGTTTGTGTTCCAAGGACAATAAAAGGCAAGTCATTATGGGAAATTCTTCTTTGTTTCATTTTGACTAAATATGATTCAGTGTTCCTGTTCCAAAAAACAATGACTCATTATACCTTGTTTTAGTTAACAGTTGAATGCTGTGGCTGCATATCTTTCTTTGTGGTGGAAATGAGTGTCTTCCCACCTCTGTGACTGCTCACAGGCATTTCCTTTCTCAAAAAATTACACAAAAAACAAACATGAAAGTGACTAACTGAAATGACTCATATTTTGACTTTTAACTGGGACAAATGTATCTGTATCTTTATATATGTTGTTACATAAGTGAAACAGGGTTAAGAACAGGTGAAAAAATGATGTACTGTAAGCTACAACATGGGAACATGTGTTGTGGTTATGGGTTTGATTTCTACTTACTGCTACATTCTCTGTGCTTGAGCAACTATAATAAACATGCAACATCTGGCAGAAGAACACCTCCTCACAGTATAAACAAATTCACTGAACACATCTGTGGATAAACAAGGTTTAGACAGGAGTCTGAGTGTGAATAAAACAGTCTCAGTGAGACAAGAAAGGAGAACACCCTGCATCCACATTTCAGGCATCAGTTTTCATCAGTCGTCTTTTCAGAAGTATTTAGAGATTTCCTGACGTTGCGTCACCAAATCAAAATTTCTTTCTTGAAAAATTCAAATCAAAACTTTCTGTTTTTGGACAGGAAATAAACAGTCCCATTTCATGAGAAGCTTTTGGCTAAGTGCAATATTTATTTTTCAAGTAAGTGCATGTACATTGGCAGATTTGTTTTAGATTTTCATTAATGAACCATGCATGCAGGCATTTATTTTGTATTTGTTCTAATTAAAGGCAATCTCATGACTTCATTTTTAAAAATGGCAAGCAAAGTTTTCCAAAAACACATCGCAGAATAATGTAAATCCATATTAATATGCTTTAACTACACATACCTTTGATTTATTTGCACTGTTTTTGTCTTCAGGTATTGTGTTTTCTTACAATGTGTGTGTCTCTGCAGGTTTGAGTGTCTGTGTTTGTGACAGACAGGAATCCCCTCACTAGATAAAATCCTCATAAAGACAGAGTGTCTGGGACTTCTTCATATTATCCTCCACCGTTTCTCTCAGGACTCAAAAATGTGTCGCTATGATCACCTGTGAAACAGAAGTACAGGGGAGATCAAAACAGAGAAGAAGAACCAGAGTGAAGGAGAGAGGAAGCAAGTGGGACGAAGGGGGAAGATTTTCCAAACATGTTCCAGATTTTTCTTTCCTTGCTCTCCAGTGGCATGAAAGTCTCAGTAGAGGTTAATGAGGAAGAACAGAAGAGGATTGTGAACATGTTGCCTGAAACATTCGCTCAGCATGCTGCAATCTCAGAAAAAATGGTTTTGAGTCGAGCTATTTTCAATCTGATGTCTTCACTTTGCACCGTGTGGACTCGTGCATTTTCTGCATTATGTTAAATTGCATGTATTATTTTTCTGATGGGCGTCCCAGCTGAATGCAAGGCTCTTATGGCTGTCTGACACAATGAAATGCTTCTGTGAGTGGAGATACACTACAGGCTGATGGATTTCCAAGGCAACCTCTTGCTTCTCTTATGGTAAATCCTTTCCATACGAAATATATTCATACAGTAAAGACTGCATATATGAATACTTATGCATCCATGTATTCATTAATTTGCACATGCCTGCATGCATGTTGCTGGGTCCTTTTTCTTTCACACCTCCCTTGACCAACCTCACGCTTCTCTTACATCCACTTGCTTACATCCTCTGTATTTTTGTATCCGTTTGTGTGTGTGCCAGTGATTGTATTTACGTGTGTGAGCACTCTATCTCTTCCATGAAAAGCCTCTGCTCCTGTGCACTGTATTTCATGGATCACTGCCACGTCTTTGTTCTTGTTAGATTTCTCCTATGGGAGCGCAAACATAAAGTCACGCACCCAACTAAACACTAAAACAGAACAGGCAGGAACAAAAGCACACCAACGATATGCAGACATCCATGAAAGCACAGGTATATGTAAGGAGATTAAAACACACACACATACACAATGTCCATGTTTAAAATGATGCATATAAGAAATACAAAATGCTGTTTTCTGGTATTTCTGTTTAGAAAGTCTATAAAAAAGACATAGGGGTTTTGCATTAAAACATATTAAAATGTTTGTAATTTTGTATTTTACTGTAATACCTTAAATAACATTTCCAACCACCATCTCATTGTGTGCAATCAGTCTGCAGTCCAGGTCACACTGCATAGTAATGATCAATGAACCATCCGGAAACATTTTAATCACTGTCCATTAACGTATTGAGAGCTTCATATGTCATTCCCACACAGTCCAGGCTGCTGAGCGAACCAAGCCATTATTACAGTCTCTTCAGGGATGAGGTGGGTTCATTAAAATGTGATATTTACTTTTTTTTATATATATATAATAAGATTTAATCAATTCCCCTTGTGTACCACAGTCTCACCTGCTTATATGTGCACTGCGGGCTGCTATTGTAGGAACGTTACATTTGTTGTTATCAAAAAGCCGATACTTTAGCAAGCTAACTAAAGTCAGCTAACTCTTGCCACCTGTCTGTCCAACAGCAAACAGGCCAACTCTGCATCGCCATCATCCCCATCCTCTCCTTCAGTGCTCTGCAGCCAAAGTGAAAGCTCACCCCAGATTCACTCCTGTTTTCATACAAGCTTTGACTGTTTCTAGTGCTGTGTCCGTGATTTTTGCAGCTTTCCTTTTGGATGTGTGTTCTTGCTACCTGGTTGCTACCTTTTTATAAAGTCCCTGACCTCACCTGCGTGCTGATTTTGGCAGGGGGCTACAAGCCCATCCTGCATTGTACACCCTTTAAAACATCTTTCAGCTCCTTGTTTTGGTATTACTGCAACCTTTGCTTTTACTGTTTCAAGTCACTAATGCTCTTATTTCTGCAGCAGGCAGCTGTTTTCATTTGAAGAGCAATAAAAAACAACTGAACACTGCCTGTCCAGCAGCAAACGGCAGACAGGAAAGTAGTTAGTTAGAACTAACCAGATAGTGTAGCGTTTAGAAGCTGAAAAGCCATGAGTTGGTAGAGACCACAAACAGCTAAAAAGAGAGCGAACATTGGACTGTAACTCTTGAAAACTTCAAATGAATGATAATGCAGTCTGTGTCCATCTGATATGTATACAAGCAAACATTTGCTAACACATTAACCATATCACCTTTAGAGGATGATAATATGTCAGTGTTGTGTGTCCCTCTTGTTGCACTGTCCCCATGAGGCCAAAAGCCCCTTTAATTTTTTTATTTTAGGGAGAGAAGTAAACTTTGAGCTCCACAGCAGTAAGAAACAACAAATCACTGAGTTAAAAATTCTGCGCCATTAATGGCCAGTTAAAGGTCAGGCTTTTTATAACTCACTTAAGACACTCACCACATTTACTACTTTTACTACTTTTGTTCCTACAACAGAAACGGGATTGTAACAGGTCATGATGCTCGTGGGTACTGCTGTATTTTGTGCATTCCAAACTAATGCGTTAAGTAACGCTGAGGTCATCCCTTAAAGTAAACATGCAACCTGTCTTTGCATGCTTCATCACTCTATTTTGTGTGATTTATGATGATGTGTCTGTTTGAGTGCATGTGTGTGTGCTCACACAGTACTTTACCTTATCTTGGCTGTGCATTCTGGCAGACTGTAAGTGCAAAACGGCGTCATGGACAGTAGAGAAGAGACAGGACTTTGTCACTTTGTCGTTAAAGAAACCTCCAGTCTCTGCAGGTTATCCACAACAACAGCTAGTAAGAGAGAGAGAAAAAAACTGAGTTAATAATAGACCCACAGGCAGAGTCATGAATGAAAAGTTTTGGGAAGGTAGAAGGAGACAGTGAGCATGTCAGTGTAAGAGAGATAAAATTGAGCAAAATGAAAAGTGAGAGAGAGATAGAGAGAGACAGAGGTGAGTTGTTCCTTGTTTTAACTGAACCTCGTTGTGATTCCTGGCTACATAAATATTCTTTGCAGTCCCTTTACAAGCCTTAACACACTTAATGACTATTTTCCTCATCACAGGCTATAAACTTAGCGCAGGCTTATTAGAGCTGCTGATGCTCTGAAACAAATTAGACGGCTCCTCACACTGTGGTTGTAAGATCTTTTTTCCCCCCCCCATCCAGCAAGTCAGACCTACATTTGTGAACTAAAAACAAACATAGCGAATGGATGTTTTAATACAGTGAAAACACAAGCATCCCCAACAGATTTCACAAGTTTTTTTTTTAGTTTTCCCGAGGATTCATTATAATCTTCTCATGACCCAGTATTGCACATCATAACAGACATAGCAAATTTGGAAGTGTTTGCTGAGCCACTTCCTTCACAAAAAATGTTACAATAACATGAGCAAACAGCTAAAATAACATCTGGTGTTGTTGAATGAATTTAAATTGTGTGAGCGGGTCTTGAACATGAAAGTAAAAATACATCCATGTGTGAGTTAAAGCATGTGGGACAAATTGTGCTGGGATTTTGGTATTTTTTTGATAAACTGACCAATGTCTATGATGAAGGATCTACTATTTTTTATCATCGAAAGGGATATGGAGCTTTAAGAGAATCAACGCACAGATTAAAGAAAATATATTTTCTTTGTATCACTGATACATACAGAAAGCAGATCTGTCATACTAATAGCTGTCGACAGTAGTGGAGCTGCTCTAGTGCTGGTCTCTACTTATTATTTTTTTCTAGTGATGTTGAGGGACTTACTTTGGCAGCCTGCGAGAACCACCTCTATACCAATTTCCCCATAGTCTCTCCGGATCTGAAAGAGACACAAAAGCACAGAGCAAACATCAAACCGGGGATCATTTCATTAGCTCGACAATTCAATTTACAGTAATGTGATGCCCGAGGAGCTAAATGTTAAGGGGTGGGGGGTGAGGGGGTGTGAATGGAGAAAAGTTCTAGTTGAAGAGATAAGAAAAGCAGAGTTACAAGAGTTGGCTAAACAGAAAGAAATATGAGGGCAAACATAAAAGGATCAGTATATGCCTTATTCTCCTCGTGCCACCTGATTGACTTTCTTTGTGATTTCCTTATCAAATGTCCGCTAAGACACTATATCTCGCCGAATCAGGTAACACAAAGGTGACTGAGCCTATAGCTCAATGATGAAAGTTTGGCAGTATTTATATATTTGCAGTATTTTGAAAAGGGTGTCTAGGGTGACAATTGTGTGGAAAAAAAAGCCGTATTAGTTACTGCTAATGCAAACAGAGCATGTCTTTCTGCTGTAGCTCCACATTAAAAGCATTCAACTGGCAAAACACAAGATTGAGTTACAGTATAAAGTGTTTTTCAGTGAGCTTAGCACTACCACTATCAAAAATGCGACTACAAAACCGTCATATTTGACAGTGGATCAGTTTGAAATATTGCACTGAGTAATGGAACAACAAGGAGGAGCCACATGAGCTGTTAGATGAAGAGCTGCAGGCAACAGGCTGCACACCTCCAGCTAAGCGTGGTAACCAACTCCTTTCCCTGTGCCCTGCTGCCCGCAGACTCATGATGTCTGCAGCATAAAATCAGATCATAGTTGCTAAAAAAATGATGGGGAAATGGCTGACTATTGCCTGACGTTTCTATTAAAATGGCAATAGCTGTTTTTCTGCCCTCTGTGACCTGTAGTATTGAACCACATTTTCTGTTGTCACAGGTGTTGCCACATCAACCAGGCCGGAAATCTTTGAGACTGACACTTCAGTTCTTCATGGTAACCTGTTCTTCATGAAATATTAATACCAAATGTTCTGCAAACAGTTAATTAAAAAAATGCATGAAAAAAAGCATATATATTATTATTATTATTATTATTATTTCTGTTTATTTGATGTGGACATCACAACTACATTGGACAATACAAGATGTGTTGTGTGAGAGTTTTAGCACATGTGCTAATTCGCTAACACTTGTCCACAGGAGGAGGCTTTTAAAAGTAGTAGTAGTAGTAGTAAAATATACAAGTTACTTAAACCTTGGTTGAGTCTGTGTATGTTATATGTGTGTGTGCATGTGTAAATGTGACAACTATATTCGTACACTGCGTATCGCCTTGACTCCCACAGTATCCAGGAAGTTGACAGGGCTGAGGTCGAGGACGATGGCTCTGGGCAGTGAGGGGTCGGGCACAAAATCCACCTCGATGATGGCCATGTCCTTCTGCTCCTCGCTCTCTGGCTCCCCCTTCTGTACAGGAGGAGACATGATACAGTGCAAAAGTATTCATGAGAGGTTCATCAAAGCAAAATGTTGTGCATTTGATGATAAATCACCATAAAAGGCAATTGTATCATGAGGAACCTAAATGAACATCAAGGTTTGGGGTCAAGAAGTTTTGAAATACTTATTTCTCTATATTTAACAAAAAAAGTATTTGTATAAAAAGACAGTTCTTCTTGCTATATGTCAAGATTTAAGCAGCTATTTGGTAAGATGCAGAAAAAAAGGGGGAACAAATCATTGCTTTATTTGAATTGAGTGTCATGTCTATAGCCATGCTCACCATGTCCACTGTGTTTTTCTTGGCAGCTTTCTTGGCATTTTTCTTTTCATGTCTCTTTCTTTTGTCCTCTAGTTTCTTCTTTGCTGACAGGATCTTGATAATGTCAATGCCAGACTAAAAGGAAAAGCAAAAGAAAGTCACACATGGGGATAGTTGAGTTTACATACATTTTCAAATCTTGCTACCAGCAAGGTATTCATTATGACTGCAATGCATAACATTCTTACTATTATATTTTTTATCTAAAGCCAAAAACACCCTATACTTTATATTGCACCAACGCCTCAGAACAACAGCATTTAGTTCAGTTGGGATAAAAGGATGTCCTGTACTTACTCTGCAACAAATAACATTAAAGCTCATTAAAATAAACTATGTAAATGCATCCTGTAATGGGGATTGTTTTAATATTTTATCTTCCCAAGAGACCTCAACCAACTTTCTGGCTGTGTTTATATATAAAAGTTGTTTTTACTACTTAAAAAAAAAAGAAGAAGAAGTTTAATCAGTAGTCAAGAAGAGGACTGTCTATTGCATTTCCTTTTCACGTGCACAAACATTTCCATCAATTATTCTGAAAACATTCTGGAAAAAAGAAAGTACAACAGACAACCTCCTGTAAGAGCGAAACATGGAAAATGTTATTAAGCCATTAATAACATGAAGCCCATTACCATTCATAGGAAGACAAATGTTTATCTATCTCAGCCAGTTAAGCCTATACAACTAATTAATCCTCTGAACTGAACAATCATAAACCAGCAGAGCAAGTCTTGCTTGTGTATTCAACTTTCAACTACATGAAACACAAACACAACAGGGCATGGCAGAAAACTAAAGTAACTTAAAGTAAAGTCTTACTTGCTCAGAAAGCTTGGTGTTTTTGTTTGTACATATTAAATGAACCATGACAGTTGGTTTACTTGCATTCAACCACTACAAAACACAAATGAAGAAAACTTGCTCGGACTCCAAGTTGTCATGACCCATTTACCTTTGTTGAAGCAAGACACAAATGTTCACCCAAAGTACGTAACTTAAGCCAAAGAATAAAAATCATTTTCTTTTTTACAGTACTGTTCAGCATGGAAACTTGGTTAGGTTAATTCTGTGTATTTTTAGTTTCAAAGTGTTTAATTATTAAAAGGATGTAATCCACAGTGAAATTTCCTCCACAATATGCAAATACATCATTACGTATAGCTCTAAAAAAAAAAAAAAAAATTTAGTCTGTCTTACAGCAAACTTGATGCAACCTAAGAGAGACTCATATAAACATTAATTCAATTTTTGCAAACATTTTTGCACATAAGAGGGGGTTTGGACATTGTTCCCCATCACTCACATCGAAATCACCTCAGAAAGTGATCTTTTAATGGCCAATGGAGGAATGAGTACAGCAAATAAGGCCTGTTTTGTGTTTCACCTGTTCGTATGGGCAGGGCACCTGACTGTTGATTCATGACAGACTTGATAAACTGTGAACCTATACTCAATGGCAAGCAAAAACCAGTTTTCATGTTGGCATAGGCAAATACCACGAGCATCAGTCAGCTGATATTCTCATTTTCTAATTGGCTGCCACAAGCAGACATGCAGTAGAAATAAACCAGTCTTCACATAAAGTAGTTTCTGTACCTTGTTTGCAGAAAACACTATTTGCAATGAGTTAACGACTTATGGGCAACCAGGAAATGGATATCACAAGAAAAAAACGTCACGTAATCAGTCATAAACAGCCAATCACATTTTCATTGGTTGTTTTTGTGATTTTTGTTCCATTTTTAAAATGTCTGCCTGGCAACTGCAAAGTGGATCAGAATTCAGTGACAGCCATTCAAGCCTTACTGCTTCCCTAATACAAAACTGACAGCAATTAGCATCTAAAAAAGGTTTGTTGGACATTTGAACACATCCAGACAATGTAATAGTATGACAGGAAAGATTATTTTGCCTAAACAATGCATGATTTACCTGTGAACATTTTTCTTGTTATGTGACATAACTAGTTCATGCACTTGCAACATTAGAATCCCCTACACAGGTGCACTCTATCAGCTTAGTTGCTGCCAGTAAGAGCAGTAAGTGATCCCAAATTTCACCTGCACATTTCATCTGCACACCACAGTGAACGGTGGAGTAAACTCACTCACTCATCAAATTCCAAAAATGACCAGAATTCCTCTGGTGGCAATTTCTGACCTGTGCTCCCTTTGCCCGTCCACAACAGCTCTATGAAAGCTTATTTGTGCATCAAAGATTAGAAAGAAAAGGGCGACCCTGTGGCTTTGACATGCTGACATTTTAATGAATGAGACGTTCCATTATCTCCCTGCCTTATTCAGTCTCTGCTTCTCACCCTCCCTCCATCTTTTGTCATCTTTTTTCTACCTTCCTTCAATCTGTCTTCCTGTGTGCCCTAAAGAGACATGACAGAAGAGGAGGAGGAAGAAGGGGGGTGGGGGGGTGTTTAAACAAAAGTTTAACGGAAGAACGGAGAGGAGAAAATGGTGGGATGACATTTTCAACAATGTCTGTCACGGTCGTGATGTGTGAATTGGTGAAATGTCGGGTCGCTTATTAGTCTGTCAGAAATAACGTTTGTATGAGAGGAGTTAATTGCACGGAAATTGTGACAAGGGGGATTGTTGCTGGTGATGGTTTCTTTCCTCTGTGTTTGTGTGTGTGTGTGTGTGTGTGTGTGTGTGTGTGTGTGTAGCTGTGGTGTGTCTGCTCATATAAATCTGGGCTTGTGTGTCCATCATGGTGTGTTTGTATATGTGATACTGTTTTTTAGTGGGCGTCCACATTAATCTGTGAATACATATTAATGTTTCCGTGTTTGTTTGTGTTCTGGTGCCTACACTATCTTTTATGAGGACACATTTTATTTTTAGAGCTTAAGTGTGTGAGGACATTTTGCCAGTCCTTTAAAGAGTTGTTCCTCGTTTAATGGATAGGATAATGTTAACAGTAAAGTATGTGTGTGTGTGTGTGTGTGTGTGTGTGTGTGTGTGTCCACCTTCTCTCCAAGGGTTTCTTGGTACACATCTCAGCATTGGCGAAGTAGAGGGTGGCAGAGGAGCGGAAGATCAAAATCCCTGGCACCTGCCTCACCTGAAATCAATCGATCAGTTCATGAGTTAATCGATTACCCTGTGAAACCTGGATTAACATCACTTTTTGTGTGCTGCGTTCAGATGCCTTTCACAAGCTATTTGACCAATTTAAAACCTGAGCAAACTGTTTTGATTTTAAAATACTGACCACGAAAGACAATGACCAATTTGGCCAAAAACATTCCACAAATTGCAAGAAATTAGTAAAAAGGTGATTAAAAAAAATTACTTAAAAATTAATTTTAAAAAAGAGGGGAGAATTATTAGGAAAAAAATACAAAAAAATATATAAACAGGAAACCAGGAAATATATATATATATATATATATATACATACATACATACATAGACACACAAACATACATATACACATTTATATAGATATATACATATAAAAACACACACACACACACACACACACACACACACACACACACACACCTATGCATAGATAGATATATACATATATAATATAGATAGACAGACAGATAGACATAATTGCTTTTTAAATTTTCAGCACTTTTTAGGTCATTTACTTGTTTTGTTTTTTTTGTTGCCTTATTTTCAGGTAATTTTCTTGTAACTATTTTACTAATTTCTTGCTAATGTTGGGCCATATACTTGTTGCCCTCTTCCCATGTTTTTAAAGGAAATCAGACCAATATGCTCAGATTTTAGAAGGTTTAATAGTCTTTTTGTGAGCATGCTAACAATGTCAGTGCTAACATGCTAATTTTAAGCAGGTATAATTTCTGATATGTTCACCAGCTTGCTGTGGTGTGTTTAGCATGCTACATTTGCTTTTTAGCCCTAAACCTACCATACAGCTGATGCTGATGGGAATGTTTTGCAGTTGGTTACAAACCAAAGTTTTGACAGATTTATTTAAGACATTTTAATACCAATTAAAGCCTCATTTTTAGATTAATTAATTCATAAATGTTAGGACTTTTTAAAGATCCGTGGGCATTCTGTATATAAAATAAATACAAAACAAAAACATAATATATCAATATAATGTGTCATACCTGATTGTAGTCCTCCAGTGGCCTGTAAATATCTGTGTCCGGGACCTGCCCTAATATGGAGTATTTAGGTCTGGAATACACACAAAACAAAAAATTTTAGGAAAAATATGAAAAATACTTTGTGTCTAGGTATGGTCTGCAAAGAAAGGATTGCATGAATTTGTTTGCTGTGATATATGTATAATTGTGTATAATGTGTGTGTGTGAGAGTGTATTCCTACAGCTGTGTCCTGAAGATAACAGTGAGCATAGAGAAACCAATGGAAGCAGCCAGTCCCAGGTCAGGGTTAAACAGTACAGTGAAGATGAAGGTGGCCACCCAGATCACCTGGAGATAGAGAAATAGAAAGAGAGTGATGATGAGTAAGAATGGGTGCAAAAGCCAAACAAGTCTAGTGACCATTAAATGTAGCAAAACATTAACGATATCCTGTCTACTTTTAATACACTCACCATATCTACTTTGTTGCTCCTCCACAGTGCAGGGATATCCATGAATTGCTTCATCATGCCATGGAGGTTGACATAAATGATGGCGGCCAGCACTGCCTGCAAAGTCATTCAGATGCCGTACAGTTTATATGGAGTGCTTCGGTTGAACCCCACCCCCCCACAACAAAAACAACACAAACGCACGCACACGCACACACACACACACACACACACACTACCTTCGGCAAATCTTCAAAAAGAGTTCCAATCCAGAGTGTGATGACAAGGATGACTATTGCTGAAAGAGCCCCAGCGACCTGCAGTGAAGAGACACAGGGCAGATAGTGGCATGATGAATGGAAATCAGGGGAGAGAGATCAGAGGAAGAGAGTTTAAGAAGAAGAAGAAAAGATGAATGATGTAGTGGTTATTAGAGTGAATTGGTACATGATTATGAGAGGAGTCAAGGCATCATCATTAAAACCTCTTCTCTCCTCTCCTCAGTAATGGGCCTTTGCTGATTAATGTGTTGTCAGAGTAAATCGGTTTAGCCTCTTAGCAAATCTGTGTTTGCGTAGGTGGACTTCAACAATGTGAGCAAAGATCGATTCCCTAAGTGTTTTTTAATGATGCCACTTATCAGAGTAACGTTAATTATGACCTTTTTTCACTCCGTTTAACCTTTGAGTTAGCCCAGTTTTGTAGCTACAGGCAGGGCGAAGAGTTGGAATGAAAATACTGATCTGAAAAATGATCTCATGAAACGTCCTTGTCAAGTCTAAAAAATGCCAGGCATATAAACCAATAAGCATTTTTTCTAAATGTTGTTTAAATGATTTTTAGCTGTGTGCAATAAACACGGGAAAAGCAACAAATACAAAATAAACTAAATAAAGAAAACCCAGCTTTTGAAAGTGCATCAGGTGCAGGATGAATACTAGGTAATGGCCTAATAGCGCACTACAGTATGTTGAAAATAAAAGCAGCTTAGCGGATGAGCTGAATTTGCTTTAATGTCAGGTGTGCTGACAATGACTTTGTAATATGTGTTAATTTTGATTTTTAGGGAAAGTACTGCCAGCCTGTAATAGTACTACAAAAGATACAAAATCAGAATTAACAGTGGTGGGTTTTTAATGTTGTGCCTTTATGTTTTTTATTTTTTTCTGTGGTGATTTATGTAACATAAACAAGCTCTTCCCCTGAAAAGACATTTTTATATATAGTGATCACCTTGGTTAAAACTGGGGAGGCAGTTTTTTGGTATCATTCATCAAAAGTCCCATAATAAACTTTCAGCATATTGTAATTCAAGTGGACTGAGAGAAAAGTAGAGTTCTGCATCTCCTCTTGTCCCTGTTTTCAAGCTTTAGAAAATCTAACCAATGACAGGAGACTTGGGCCAACCACGGGTAATTTCAAAAAGAGGGCGTTCCTATTTGCTGTTCTATAAATGCCCATCGGTGAAAGCCTGATTCAATGGTGGAAAGTCCTGCAGAGAAAGGTGCTTTGCCAGCACTGGTCTACTGCAAAGCAACCAAAAAAAGGAAAACAGACTTATCAGATACAGAGTTAAAAAGAGACTCTGTCAAACAAACAAAATAAAACATATGTGTTGATTTCCGTACTAAAAGCTTTCCGTACTAAAAGCTTTCTGTCAAGAGAGATATGAGTACTCTTACAATGTATTACTCTAGACCAGAATAATGTCCACTCATACCAACCTGAGTCTTCCCGCCTGTGCTCTCCTGAACCATTGTACGAGACATGGAGCAGCTGATGGCAAAACACTGGAAAATCCCTCCAATGGAGTTACTCAGACCCAGGGCAATTAATTCCTAATCCAGGAAAAAAACACTATTTAATTCAAGATGTCAAGAAAAGAGCAGTCCATCCTTGATTCCAGCCACCACCTCCCTACCTGGTTGCTGTCCACCTTGTATCCATATTTCAGGGCAAAGATTCGTCCTAGTGAGATGGCAATGCCATAGCCAACCACGGCCAGAGCAAAGGCATCCCCAATCACCTGACCAAACAGAGAGGCTGCTGGGAAAACAGGAGGCTGGAGACTAGTAGACATGGACAAAGAGGAAAACATCGTCCTTTTACAAATACTTCAACTTTCATATGTGCAAAGACACATTTCTGTGCGATTGTAGGTGTTTTTCTCACCCTGAGGGAATCAGTCCGACCACATCCACTCCATATTTGTCTTCCAAGTTAACTTGCCAAGACACCAATGTTGCAATAATAACCTGGAGAAACAGATAATAAGAGATGTATTTGTGGGTGTTAAGTGTAATAGTGTGCGTGTTTAACTTTATGAGGAACAAACTGTCCATAAAGTATATTAAATGTATTCCTAATACTCACACCAAGCAGCTCCACAGGTATGGGAACAGGCAGTTTTTTACTCAAGTATGCATTAAGCTCCTTAGTGAGGATGAGTCCAACTATAGCTACAATGCTGACCACAAGAGTTCCAACATTTGTCTGTGGGATGAGAGAGCATATCTCCAACACAGTCTGAAAAGAAAGACATAATATAATTATATTTATTATCTTAAATGCTTATATAAGGAAGCATGAAAGAAACTAATAGAACCAACACACAACTCATTTATACAAGAATATACAATGCTCAATTTCTTGTCCATTAGTGAGGAGACAGTCAGCTCTACTGGCTTTTAATCATGAGGTGGAAGCAGCAAAAGTCTCAACCTTGGCTTTTATGTTGTGGAGATAAAAGCATGCACATAAGATGGATTGAGATATTTTGCAGCACAAGATGCTTGACAAAGTTTTAGAGTTAACAATTGGCGTTCTCTCATGTGAAGAAATTAGAGGGTTATTTGTTTGGAAATAATTAGGAATTTCAGCATTACTGACTGAAATTTTTAAAGTTTTTAAGTAGAAGTAAGCAGGTGATAATGACTGTGTTCGTTCTTACATATATCAACGAAAAGGGTCCATTGTATCTCACAGGACTGATGCCAAAGGTGTATTTGAGCTGGGACACGATGACATGGATGGCAGCTCCTGTGGTGTAACCTCGGACCAGCGGCTCAGACAGGTAGGTCACAACGAAACCAAACTGGACTAGACCGAGCACAATCTACATATGTATAACACAGAATTAAAAACACATGAACCTTCACATTGACAAGGACATACAAGAACAATGTAGCCATGCTCTCATAGCTTCAAAAGAATATCTGGAGTATTTGTATGAGTGGGTATCTATTTTTTCATATCTATACTGTATATGTCAGTATCAGTATATCCCGGCGCCACCAACTCGTGAGTTCACTGTGTTCTGCAGGCTTTGTTGCCATTTTCAGTCTACTAAATACACAACACACACGTTTCTCTCTCTTTAACCGAAACTAAGACTTCTGCGTCACACAACCTGTTGTTTTTTTTTTTTCCAGCCCACATGTTAGCAGGTTAGAGCAGCCACATTGCCGGCGTGAGCAGCGCTGCTCAGCTGCAGCTCATCTAACACAGTCTTGTCAATTTTTTTCCACAGAAAAAATAGAAAGTGACAAGGACTTCTGATAATTACATTGATTCTGTATCGCCTTTTACTACAGTTTCAATGTCTAAATCTGTCACACTCATGATTTCCTGTTTCTGTTTCAAGTGAAAGCCCTCTGACAACGGCTCTGTCAACAAAATCCCTTCAGCTGTTGACACAAGGCATTTTACTGTGAAACTTTTGCAGGACTTTGGTGTTGACAAAGCAGGAGCTTGCATAGCTTCATAAATGAGTGGAGTATCTGCTTTGGAAATACAGTAGTTACAACAGCAGGCAGCTCTGCAGCTGTGCCGCAACAACAAAGGCTGCCAATGTGCACGCAAACTGCTCATGCATGCAGTGTGGCCCGGGCGTAACCTCCAGTGAAAGTGATGCGCACTGCATACATCCTCAATACCTCCTTAAAAATAAATAAATAAATATAAATAATTAAATAAATAAATCAAATTAAAAATTAAATTATAAAAAATAAAAAAAATAATATTTGACTTCCAGATCACATAATCCAGCAACTCTCGATTACCTGAAATAATCCCGACATGAAGGTGACAGCTGCAGCGACTCGGACCCTCTCTGCATCCCGGGAGATGACATCAACTATACTGGAGTTGGTCACATTGTCCCACATCATGAAGTTGGAGTCAGGTGCTACTCGCTCTATCACCCCGCCTATCATCACACTCATCACAGCATATGTTCCTGAATAAGCGAGACATACATATGTTTTTGTTGGCCATATAACAACATATTGGATATATTTTGTCCTTCCACCCATTCCCCTCAGCTTCTTGCAATGGCTGATGGGGTCCTACGTGAATACATTATTTTCTGCCAAAGTGAAAATATTTATAACCATTTTGGAATTAGTTTACATTATTGTTTTGTCAATGCTCCTTTCACAAGTTCTTTTTAGGCGATCCTGGTTCCAGGACTAAGCATGCCCTTTATTTTCCCATAGATAATGTTAGATTAATCACTCTTAGAGCACTTGTATGGCTTAAACTGGCATGCAACTTTTTTTTATTGATTAATCATCAACAAATAAAATAAGCATCTGTGTTAGAACATAACTGCTTCTTTAATGAAAAAGAAACAAAGCTACAAGTCTGTGTAGATAAAAACTTTAAGAAGGAACAACAAAGAAACATCAAATCACTATCTTAAAATCCAGCTCTGTTAGCAGCACGTGGAAGCTTAAGATTTCCATGTTGATAAAACTGAAAACAAATTTGCATCTTAAATTTCTTTACTTCTGGATACTGGGTATTTTTTAAAATAAATTCATAGAAGATGATTATTCAGTACAGTGCTGTGTTGCTTACAAATTCAAAGTGTTTTAAATATGCTACCACTCTCATTACCATTTTGACTGGTTTCTTCTCTATGGCTCTAGCAGCAGAGGCTCAGGGGTATGTAGTATTTCGACCAATCTGCCACACAAAACTAATGAAAAAACACAACTGCTCAGTTATGTTCAAATAATAAAAACTGGTGGCCACAGCATGAGCGTATAGATCGTTGTACGGTAATGCAAAACAGGGAAAACACTTTACAACCCTGCAGCTCCTCGTCAGGTTTTTAGCTCATGGTGACAGAGCAATGCCTCTGTTAATCAAATCTGATAAGACCAAACTCCCACAGTCTTTACAGATCAGATTAGCTGCGCTGTGTTTTTGAATGGAAAGGTTGTTTTGTTTTTTACTATAGAGAAATATTTAAGGTTTGAGAACAGTTTTCAAATGCCTAAAAAACAAGCACGTCAAAGGTCTTGAACTGATCACAAAATGACTTCCCTTTAGGAAACAATATAAGGAAGTGTAGCTTCCTTAAAGCCCAGAGCTCCAACTAAAGGTCTTATACTTAATGTCTATACTTAAAAACCTGAACCTTGCTGATTAGAAAGAAATGTGAGTAATCCTGCTATATCACTTGTTCTTCCTTAAATTATTATTACCAGGACTTCACAGTGGATCAACCCACAGATGTGCAGATACAGAAATGTTGAAGTACAAACCGACTGAGATGTGCTTGGACGTGCCGAAGATGAAGTAGATAAGGACTGGGTAGAAGGAGGAGTAAAGGCCAAAGACTGGAGGAACCGATGCTAACAGGGCATATGCCATACCTGCAGAAAGAGCAGAGAAGAAGTATGATTTTCTACAAAGCAGTAATAACTAGAAAACAGCTATAATAAGGAAGATATCGATTAGTATGGTAATGCACAACAAGCAGACTGACATTTCAAATAAACTTATTATAATATCTCTTCTACCTATCCGCCCTTCACTGCATCTCTACTGAACTGATCTCCTGAACCTCCATCCTCACCCTGCGGCAACTGCATGATCCCAACACTGATCCCAGAGATCAGGTCACCCAGGGCATTTTCTCTGATGGAGTAACGAGGCAGCCACGATATAACAGGAACGCTACCCAGCAGGCAGCTCTTCAACCTGGGACCAGAACACCTGAGTTTGTGAGAGAGACAGACAAAGAAAAAGAAGAGTAAGGGGGGGTGGTATCAGCTTACATGTCACGTCTGAACTCCATTTGGCTGATGTGTCCTTTTGACCCTAATTTTGACACATCCGATGTTAACTTACTGTATCTCATATCTAACTACCAAAAAGTTAATAAATTATATTTCATCCTCACTGTCTTTCAACCGTTTGTTTACATGTTTCCTCCTGTAATCATTAAATGCCTCACAAAACAGTATTCTGACATTTGGAAAGACATGACTTGCTGCTTTTGGTCTCACTGGGTGGTTCTGACTCTATTTGAGCAGCTCTGTTTTTATCTCTCTACATATTTTAACATTTTTTGAATTTATAAGAAGTGCTTACTTACTTACTTGCCAAGTTACGGCATGTATCTTTAAGTGTGATTATTTTGGGTCATAGAGAAATACAATTTTATTGTTACAAGATGCACTTTTAGGGTCAT
Source organism: Plectropomus leopardus (assembly GCF_008729295.1). NCBI lineage: Eukaryota > Metazoa > Chordata > Actinopteri > Perciformes > Serranidae > Plectropomus > Plectropomus leopardus. The sequence goes on along the minus strand of NC_056470.1, from coordinate 11,230,604 downwards.
TTCCAGGTATTTTGTATCTGCAGTGTATCCTCATTTAATTGCATGTTTATCTATCTCCCTGGCCAGAGACGTTTTGACATTCAACCCCGTACTGCTTTTGCAGGAGGGTAAGAACAAGTAGATTAAGCTGGACTTACTGCTCACATTGCTGGCTGTAAAATTATGAGTGAAAATTGTTCTTACTCTTTTCATTTGTTTTCTGTCATGAAAGTTCAAGGATTCAATTTTATTTGTTGAGAAATGTGGTATATGAAGATGAGTTTATTGTAATTTAGTGTAATTGCGACATGCTTTTATACAAAACAAAAACATACGGGAGAGAAAATGTCTGAATCTGTCAAGCAGCAATAAGGTGCATGGTGGCCCAAAGGCTACTTTCTAATTCAAAATGAAAACTAGTGGATTCACACTGGGATTTTTTTGAATGGAAATAAATTACCAGAATTCATCAAAATAGAGCTTGTTAATTAAAATACCACAAAAAGCGCCAGGGACAGTCTGTCCGACCGCCTGACAGAGGTCCGAGAAATACTCTGCGTACGTCTGACCTGTGCGGGGCTGCTGCAACTGGATTTGCCCCGTGGCAAAGAAGAGTTAGGACAGTAGACGTTGGGCAATTAATTTATTATATATACTGACAAATATATCAGTGTCTATAAAATACTTTTGCAAAACAGGCCCCTGGGCAAAGCAAGTTGAGATTTAGAGAGAGATTAGTTGTGATGCACAGCAGATAAGATGTGGGGAAATTTACCTCAATGACTTTTTGACCTTCTCAGACAGAGATGGTTTTGAGTAAGACTTTTCGGCAATCTCATCCACCGCTCCTTCGTCCAGGATCTCCCTTTGCACGCTGTAGCCCATACGTCTCCTCTCTGCCATGGCTGAAACTAGCTGAAACATAAACAAAACAATAACATCTTTCTTTCCAAATGCCGGGTTTGTTTTGGCAGAAAATCTGTTTTTCAATCATTAATGCACAAAAAGCTCCAGATATGTTTTCTATGTTTCTAACGAAAAGGACACGAAAACTACAAAATAAAATGCATCCCATATTATCACATCCGTAACATGTTAATCTAAGTATCATTTTGGTGCAGTGACAGCTGGGAAAAAAATCCAATTTGTTAGTTTTATCTTCATTCAAGTCTTGTTCAAGATCCTTTTGTAACCTTTTGAAATGTTTGATATTAATTACCTTGTGCGTTATAGCTGTATCAGAAAAAAATGTTTCTTCTACAAAAGCCCAGAACCTGCTGATGCCCTGAGATGAACCATGCAAGAGTTTTCAGAGGAGTGTTGCACTGTTATGTCTTTTATGCTAATGTCTTTTATCCGTTTTTCCAGTTCAAAGGAAACAGATCAAACTCCAAATGTGTTTCTGGTCAGTGCTGTAATGAAAATCTTCCACCTGACATTAAAAAAAGGCTTCTTCAATCAAAAGACGGCACATCCCCTTTTATGAAGAATTAATCCTCCCTGTGTGTGGTGGTCCCCAGGCTTCAAATTGAATCTGCTGTAGAGTTTTCCATCAGATCAAAGTGGCTCCAAGTGGTACCAAACGACAAGTTGTGATTGCTTTTTGTTGCCGACAACAGATGAAGGGAAGGTTTTATTTTAAAATCCACGACAGAGAGGATTCTCTGGCCAAATAAATAAAGAGATAAACCGTTGCAGATATTATTTTCCTCTTCCTTCTCTGTCTCCTGACCTGTCTGAGGTCGAGACAGTCTGTCAGTGTCGTGGCTCTGCTGCTTTGCCTTGAGACCTTGAAGATACGTAGATCTAATCTAAATTGGACAATGTTTTGAAAGGGGAGGGCAAAGTTCCGAGCTGTATGGTCAGCTGTTGTGAAGAGCGGTAGAAAATAGAGATGTCAATTCATGTATGATCATTTATAGAGTTATAGAGTTATAGAGTAGAGTTAGTTGTAGTTAGAATCATGGCTTTTTAATTTATTGTGTCAATCACCTTTTGCCAATAAAGAAATTTGTTTGAATTTGACTAAGAGGTATATACAGCATATTAAACATACCAAAGAAAACTAAACAAATGAGATTTTAGATGAGTATAGACAGAATTGCAAAACATACAATAATATCTTCACTTCACACTAGACGTTCTTTGGTACGTCTTAGATGCTGTCTTGTGTGTGTTTTGGCTTATCTTGTGTCTGTGTGTGATAAGATCAGTCAGCCATTTCAGCTCAGTCAGGGTTGTTGTTGTTAATTTATGATTGCACCACAGGAGAGTGAATGGGATGGCTTGTTTAATCACTGGAAGAACAGGTACTGTTTAACTAAGCAGGGCAACAATTTGCTTTCTTCTGTTTTATAGGTAACAGGCACTGATCTTTTCATTGCTTAGTCACAACTTAGTTCCATGTTTCTTTCCTCCCTGTGAATCAGAGCACTCACGCGGTCAAATCCCTCAAACTTAAACCCGATGACACATCTCCATGGATTTCCTTTTGTGTGCTGGGACTGTAATCCACACACTGAGGAACTGGGTGAGTACAAAAAAAGATGCTTTCTTATTCATCATCATCATTATTTAAATTTAAACCTTGCATTGTGTTTCTCTCAGTGGCCTGATGGATAAGACCTTATGCCTACGCCAGGTGTTCTCATTTTGAGTCTAACTTATGACAGTGAGCAGAGTGGCGCAGCGGAAGCGTGCTGGGCCCATAACCCAGAGGTCGATGGATCGAAACCATCCTCTGCTAACAGAGTTTTACATAGAGAAAGTTCTTCCAGTGCATTCTGTGTGACCCACGCTCCTTAAACACTGCCTGTTCAAAGAGGGATCAATACCCTGTTAGGCTGCCACTCTGTTCGGTATAAAACATATGAAAGATAAGGCACAACACACAAAAGGTACCTAGAATGGGGAAATGGAGTTGTCTTGTTTATAAGCCGGTTTTAGCGTCAATTTAGTGTCTGTTTACAAGGGACTGCCAGCGAGATGGGAAGAGAGATGGGATGGGTGTGACATTTGTTGTGTGTGACATTTTGTTGTGTGCAACTCACCGCCAGGAGATTTAAAAAGCGCCAAACACCAGTTAGCAGTAATTTAAAGAAGAAAATCAGCAGCCAAAAATGTCCGCAATTTGGGAAAACAAAAAGGTTCAGGAGCTCCTTACCCTCCAAAAGCCACCATGTTTTAGTGATGGTAAATGATTGTTATTGCCACCTTATGCCATTGTTTTTGCTTATAAATCGCTTCCGACAGATATGTTATATGTCACACCAGATGCCTACGTTGTTGTGTTACATGTCACACCTATCATCTTTTGCTTCCAGGATGCCAGTAAGCTATCTAAAATCTTACACTGCAGTGGCATGATGCCACTGTTATTTGGATTATCTAGGTCTATTATCTAGGTCTCTCTGAATTTGTCAACACAACGGTGTAATTCAACCAAACTTAATAATCGGAAAGAAATCACTAAGAGAGTTCGGGTAAGTCTGGCTCTCTTTAGTGATCGGAAGATATTGGTTTTTCAGGGCCGATACCGATAATTAGTAGTTAATGAGACCAATAACTGTTAATTAGAACCAATATGCATTTACAATAAAGATGAAAATCTTTCTTTCAATATCTAAAATTTGGAATATAACAAACTCCAACACAAAACTTTGTTTAAATGCCTTTTGTAAATGTTTAATCAAAACTGAAACTTTCAGCATCATTATTATTATTTTGTTTTTGTTTTGGAAATCATACACTGACATGAGCAAATAAACCAAATATGAATATGAATATATATACAGAAACTTCAAGTGAAAAAATTGTAAAAAATGACTGAAATGCAATACAGTCACTCTCCACTCCTACGAATTTGGGAAATTAGCCACTTATTAGATGTGTCGGAAAAACAGCATAAGTTCAGGACATGGCTGAAAAACTGGTACCAGTGTGCGAGTCATTAATGTGGTCCCCTCAGGGATGTACTGAAGTATCATCTTTGAGCTTAAATGAGATGACTAAAGATTTCTTCAGAAACTATTTTATAGTTCTAGTTTTCCCCTGTTCTTCTTTTCTCTATCCTGTCAGAGATTTACTGTGTCTCTCCCTCCTATTTGTTTCTCTTTCTGTCTTTGTTTTCTCTACGTTATTGAAGCAGTAGCATCATGGGCCATTTTTATCTTAATTTTCCCATATGTGTTAATGCTTAATAAGTGGAACTCACTGTTTGACAATAGAACTGGTCATAATGTTAACTGGCAAAGCCCCAGTGGCCTAATCGATAAGGCACTGGCCACCTAAGCCAGGGATTGTACATTCAAGTCTCATAGAGAGTGATTAACAGCAGAGTGGCGCAGCGGAAGCGTGCTGGGCCCATAACCCAGAGGTCGATGGATCGAAACCATCCTCTGCTAATTGTGTTTAAGATCCTGTAGGAACTATTACTTTCAGGTCATGTCACTAGGTTAGCCAGGTTAGCCAGGTTAGCTATGCAGAATAGGTAAACACAGTGATCTAAACCAGTTAAGAGTGAGACTGTAAGACTGAACATAGCCTAAAGACAGCTTGCTTGTTGTGGTCTCGTTTTTGATACATATTACTTATCTATTTAGTGCTGGAAATGCATCACTCAAAACTCAGTCACTTAGTCACATGAATTAGGGATATAAGCCCACTAATGTACATGTCAGGAAAACAGCATTATTTCAGGGCAAGGTTTTACACCTTTTAACAGCGACTAGGGCTGTGTGATATGACAAAGTATATTGTCTGATGATAAAAAAACGTCCATTGCTTCATTTCATGCTATATCTATATCTTTTACGTCATCTGATAATGCTTTTTGTCGATTCGCGTGGCTGAGGGGGCGTCTACACAATGCATGGCACCAAAACAAACAAACATGTTGGAGCTGGAACGCTATACTCAACATGCGGACTCAGCACAAGTCACTGACTATTACTACTACTACTACTAAAACTTAAATAATTTCCCATTCATTTTTTCATGTACTTTTTTCATCTATAGCTTATTCATTTATACATTTATTTTGTTTATTTATTTAACAAGTTAAGTCTTGTGGAGCCAGGAAGAGTAATTCCTCTTCGACTGCCAAGTTGGATTAAAGTCTGTTATCCTATGGTGTGTCCTGTGTTTAAATGTAATTTAATTTTTTTTAACTCACCTGCACTAGTCTAACTTAGTTACACTGAGGATGTAGATCAACGTAGGGCAGTTAGTCTGGGGCGCCAGGCCCCCAAATTACTAAATCCGTCCCTGATGAGAACGAAAGCAGCAGAGCTGTAGTAGTCTGAAGAAGTCACTTTCCACTGCTGAATATTTCAGTGTTCACTCGCTGTGAGGAGACACTCTGCTGTTTGTCTGCCTTTGTCACTGCGCTGCTCTGTCACATTGCTGTGATCTATCGATCAGCTGTGTGATCAGCAAAATGTGTTGTGCCAACACATTTTTGCCAGTGGTTGAAAATAATAAAATTAATCTCTTGGGCGAAGTGCGGCCCGCACTCTATCATCCAACTGCACACACACCTGGCACATAGTCTGTATTCAGGCAAGTTTCATAAAAACAAAACAATAGCCTAACAATTTCGAGCATTTTCAGGATTAACTCTTTAACCTGCTCCTGCATGTTTGATGTTCAGTATAACACAAAGGACCTGATGGTTAGGACTGTGAACCATAGACATGCATGCAATATAATGGCAGGGGAAACACTGCATTGGGTACTTTATTTTTGTAAAAGGAGTTCAGTTAATCAATTTGTATTTTAGTAGTTTACAGTAGTTTAGAAGAGATTTCAAAATATTGGGACATAGCCTAAAGATATTGTGATATTATTTTAAAGCCACATGGCCCTGCTCTAAGCCTGAGTATCAAAGGTATCAATATCTGGGGTTCTCCTAACATCCAAGTTCTTACAGTTTTGTTTGGCTACAAGCTTACTTGGTTCCCCATGCTCACTAAATTAATTTAGGCTTGGCAAGGATAGTGCCAACAACAGACTCAAGATAATAAATATAAGAGACCTCCAGCTGACAAACACACACATGACCACTAAATACATGTCAATGTATATTTTATGTATACTATACATAAAATATACATTAATAAAGGTCTTCTATCCAGCTTAATTTCTCTGGTACACTTCCTTGTATAACTCAAGTATCAATAGTGTACCGCTTTTGTGATTCAGTTACATGTCTCCCCTGTGTGACCAAATTGGTTCGGTTAGGTATTAGTTTTAAATGACTCTTGAGTTGAGTTTTTTTGCTATGAATTTTACTTTAAAGTTTTTCAGTTAGTCTTGGGCCCAAAAAATATCTAATAACATATAATCCTCTACAGTGACATTTTTTTTCTTTGCTTTGGTTCTTACCGCCCCTCTTCAAACAGCACAACATCCAGATGTCAGTCTCCAGACAAGATGAGGACCTCCATAAGAAGACAGGACAATTCAGACAGCAGACGAAGCAGCTCCACATGGTTAACAGAACAATTCCCCCTTTACAGAAAAAAACAACAGATTTTTGATTCCCTGTGCTTTATATTTACATAAACTGTCATTTAAAGTAATTATCACAAATATTTCTGCGATAAATTATCTGTTTTATAATAATCTCATTTTGAAAACAACACAAATTTTCGCCTTTTACATTTTTTTCAGCATGTAAGACACTGGCTTAAACTTCAGACACACAAATTCCCTCGTTAGCTAACACAACATGTTGGACTTAGCTTAAGTTAGCACGTTAGCTTGTAGGGGTGAGCGGCTTAACAACCCATTGCAAACAACCATATTTGCAACACATCACACTAAAAATTCTACGCACTAACGCTATTCACTTTGCCAAATGGATAACAAAGATAAAACACAACTCCACTGCACTACGATGAAATGTGTATGCTAACCATGCAACTTTCGGTAGCTAACGTTAACTCACCAGGATTAGCCACTTGTTAATTGCACAGAAAGGCCAGAGGGAGTTCCTCCTGTTGATATAACTTCTCTTTCGACGGTCACTTTAACTCAGCAGTTAATTAGTTTTCTCTGCCCGGGAAATACTGACAGCTCCATGCAGTTACACTTGTTGTAAAGCTTAATTTACATGAGAAACCTCATTTTTCTACACCAAATTTAGCTTCTGTCTCACACCTGGCCCGGTTACGGTGGACACTGTGGTTGGACGCCGTCGCCGTTTGTGCCTGCGTGGCGTTCAGGGGGCATCCGTAATTTAGGGTACAAAAATTAACAAGCTAATCATCAAAACCACAAATAATATGTTTAGAGAAAGAAAGTATATAATAACGCGTAACATCAAAGACTTATATGAGCAGAGTGGCGCAGCGGAAGCGTGCTGGGCCCATAACCCAGAGGTCGATGGATCGAAACCATCCTCTGCTAAGGTTTTCGTACTTCGGGGTAATTTCTCCGACTGCTTTTGAACTAGCCTCGGGCTGTGACCGAATAGTCTTCGTTGCTTAGGAAGGTCTCTAAATGAGTGAACCAAGTGTCTCTATGGTCAGCAGTTCAAGCACTCTACTCAAGCCGGTCACTTTATGTTAAAATTACTTTTTTGTTGTTGTTGCTAGAAGTCATTTTAGTTAAAGAGAAAGTATCACATAGCTTAAACAAAAACTAAACGAACATTGGGTTTGGAACCAAACACTCTGGATTTATTAATTTAAAATCAAACAGACAGAATTTTTTGGGCATTATATTTAGGAAAAGATCCCGTTTTGCAATCAAGGAACACAGTATTTCACACACACTCACGCTCAATTTGTTTTGATTTTTTTGTTATTTATTGCTGACCCCACTGTTTATTGTTTTTATCAATGTATTGTAATGTATTGTATTACTTGTCATTTATTGTATTACCTCTGGTGAGGTATTTTTTAAGCCTGTCTGGGTTTATCACCCCTCTGGCACCTTTTTTCTTCTGTTTTCTTTTTGACCTCTTTTCTGTTCCTGTTTTCAGTGGTGCGAATAAATAAAATGAAATGAAATTAAAAGACCATACCTTTTCACAAGTTGTTTGTTAGAAGCATCAAAATAAGTAATGCAATGTCTGTAACTAATCTGAATAAGAAAGGTTTAAAAAATACATGTAAAATAGTCCCTTTATATGTGTACTTCATGTACAGATCTGACACTTTACTATGTAATGGACGTACATTTTCTTATTTCACAGAAACTTTTCAACACAACATCCAACATGTTTTTTTCCTTCTAGCTTTTGTTTTTAATTAGTAAATATAGATATTTTTTTAATTTAAGATGGGCACTTGTTTTCAGTATTTTCTGAAGTCACAAAAAAAAGCCTCTTAACCTCTAAAGTTCTTCATAGTACTTTTTCTGTGTGTTTTAACTAGGGGGAGGCAGCTTCCTGCCAGTGAAACAAAACTTCTATTAAAAAGGACAGATTATAAGCAGTGGACAGGCAGTGGACTTTTATGAACTTTGAACGTCGCGTTCGTACAATGACACAGACGGCTGGCATCATATAACCATCTATTATTTATGATTGTGTCTTATCAGTGAGAGAGAGGAATCAATTATGAATCTTTAATATTCATTTAATTAGTCTCCAAATCCCTCTTATCAGTAATGACTCTGTTGCAATATTGAATTTCTAGAACATACAGTACCCAATACATTTTTAAAAGATTTATTGTGCATTAAATTATCCTTTCTTTTTTCTTCTTTTTTTCAACATTTACTTAACCCTATTGTTTCCTTGATATCTAAATCTGTCAAACATTTCCGACATAGATGAGAGCACGGTTATGTTTGAGCCTGCTGAGGGAACAATACTGAGGAAAGAAGGAAAACATATAGCGCATTGAAATACATGAATAAAAGAAACAGAGGAAACAGAAAAGACATTTAAAATTGAAACTGAAATTACAAGTTTGCAGTAAAACTAAAATTTTGCATTAAAACATTTTCAATTCCCACTTCCTATTATTGTAAGAAAATAACTCACAACAAATCACAGTGGTTGATCAGCCTTCATAAATATGCTTGAAACTACACTGTCCATCCCAACAAATGACACAAATGGAGAACTGTTTGATTTGTTGAAGTTATTGTTTGGTTTGTATTATATTACAGGTCATACACATAAACCTTTTAACATAAATACGTTTTCCCCTTTTGTTTCCCTTTTGTTAAAGTTATTCCCCACTGACAGTATCACTATTATAAATTGCTGCTCCATTATGTTGCACTATGTGTTGCACTGTGTGACAAACCACAGACCCCATATTGTTATGGCTAGATCATTTAATCAGATTTCCTCAAATGGATTAACTGGAACTTTGAGATCACCTATGGAATGTAAAATAAAGTTATGTGTTACAGTTTGAACAAAATTTGGCTGCACACCATGACCTTGTAAGGACTGACCCGCTGGTGACCCAGCTGGTGTTTTATCATGGATTGTAACTGAAAGAGATAAGGTGTTGCTGATTCATACTGATGAAATTTCCCCAATAAATCCACTGCAAATTTTCTGTCATTGTCACTGTCTGCCTCTATGACCTAAAGTAAACCAACATTGGCACCGTCTCATCATCCAGAACACAGTTCACTACAGAACAGGAAAGTGGGAGACTGACACACCTATGAAAACAAAGTTAACTCCCATCTTTGGTATGTAGCTACAGGTGCGTGGATATATTTTGTTGTGTGTTTTGCTATGTTGTAACTGTAAGCAGCTGTTGCTCTGGAGACTAAGCAAAACATAAAGTGTTTCAGATTCAAAGTTATTGTATATTTACAAAGTTATTACACAACACAGATTTATCTGTATTACTATAGTGGGAGAGGGGGTGAATTAATTTGGAAATATTTGTCTTGTATTATCCTGTGCTTGCTTACAGAGATACGGTTGTTTACATTTCCCCTCCTGTTTGAGCAACTATATAGTCATCAGTGTATTTCAAATACTTCATGACAAAGAGGTCAATGGAAATTGAGAAATAGTAACATTTATTGTCTAGAAATGGTTGAGAAGTGTACACATATACATATTGTGAAAGGTGTTAATGGCTCTTTTTCAAAATAAAGAAGAAGTTTGGTTTTTTTTATGTTGTTTCTGTCATCTTTAAGCCCTGAAACTATGACCCCAGGATTTTTCTTTCCGTCTCCATTACAGTCAGATGACTTCACTGTCCTGTAGCACATTCAAAAGCAGCAGTCATGTAGGTTCAACATTCACTTGCATCTGGATTGATTTCCTTAGAAGAAACAGAAACAAACAAACATTATTATACAACATCTCAACATGCTTTTCAACAGGATATCAGATAAAAGCATCAGTGGAGGAACGTATTGATTTTGCACAGCACTCCTATGACCCTGTTGAACTAATGACAGACCATTTAAAAGGAGCATCAAACTCGATAAGGCAGAGCCAGAGATACTGTCTTTTTATTCCACAGTTTTTGCTCCCTTGATAAAACCATGTGCTCACATTACCCACAATGCAAGTCAGTTCGGTCAGGGATTCATGTGTGTTATTCTACTAGCTGCAAGCCTCAAGCAGAGATATGCCACAGTTGTCTGGTGAGATCATGCCTTTTTAACTCCACACCTCCAAATGTGTGTCATTTTCAAACATGTAGTCTTCAGCTCCAACCGACAGCGACTTAACTGACATCCCCTGAGGATATTTAGATTTTGGGCAGCTCCCTTAGGAGCAACAATAGGCTTTACACACCTTTGTTTTTCTTATGCATTAGTATTCTCCAACACCTAAGAATACTTTGGTGAGTAAAATTGGTGGAGTTCTCCTTGGCCTCCAGAAACACCAGAAAACTCTTTGACCAGTTCAGCAAAACAGATGCATTAAAAATATTCTACAGACCGTCTTGTAGGAAATACATCTCCATTGCTAAATCTGATTTTGTTGTTTTTTTTCAGTATGTCTACACATGAACTTGGAAGTGAGACCATGTGTACCTCCAGAGGTTTGGGCAGGATGCTGAGGCAGCGCTGGACAGCATGATGGACTGAAGGGAAAAGACATGAGCTGGGCAGGCAGTCTGGTACGCAACCGTGAGTCTGGAGCTGGGATAAAACTCTCTCTGTTGACATACAGACAGCATTAGGAAAGCACACTTTATGTTTTCATTTTAAAGTTTAAAGTATTTTTTAAAAGCACGCTGCACAATAAGCAATTCTACAATTCAGAGAAATATTAACAAAAGACCAGGGTAGCTACATTTGGCTGTGTTTGTGTGTGTGTGTGTGTGTGTGTGTGTGTGTGTGAATGTGAGTGAGTGAATGTGTGAGAAAGAAATAGAATTTTAACATAAGAAGATAAGTGAGTATAAAACATGAAGCTGACCTGGACACGCCGCCAGAAACACAGAGACACCTTGGACCTCTAAGTCTTCTACAACCTGGTCAATACACACACACACACACACACACACACACACACACACACACATACGTCATGAAAACATCGTCTTAACATATAGTCATATTTAAGCACGTGTTACTCTGTGCGGCTGATGAATAAATTTTCTTTTATCATTAAGGTCAAAGAGGAGGATGAGATAACAAATTCTTATCAGTACAACTTGTAACTTATCTTTTAGTCAAAGGATATGAATGAGGTGTGTGTGCAACCAGGAGGGTGTGCCTCAAATTTTCGTTATCTAACATGCAATTACTAAACATGTAGTCTCGCCTTAATTAATAATTTCTAGTGAATGTCTTTGATCAGCAGGAAGAAGAACAGCCAACCACTACAGCAGTTTTACTGATTAGAAAAAAGTGCAGAATTGGCAGGTTCAAAGCTGGCAGCAGAGGATTGATATCCAAACCAACCTACGCTGATGTCCCCATCTTAACAGATCAAATTATGCTGCAACATTCAGCAAAGGCTAAAATTAATTTACAACTAGCGTGCTGCATTGCTTTTTTCAGGCTCTGTGCTATACACATAAAAGCAGATTACAGTATATTTAATATTACTAAAGAATATGCACATTTCTAATACAGAACTTTAAATCTTTAGAATCTGCACATGCACTAGAGCCAGTATACAAAGCAATAACCTATTACTTAAAATAAATAAACATCTGCTTTGCTACTTTCTGGTGTCAGGTAATGGAGGCTTCTTCATTTTTTGCCCTAAACATGAATGCATAAAAAAATCTGAAAAAGTAGGCTTCATAAAAATAGAACTACTTGTGGATATTAAGTAATGTTTTTATCTAAATTCAACATACATTTTACTCTTTTTTCCCAGTAAAAAGGACTTCCATAGTATGTTTTCAATGTTGCATGAGCTATTGTGTGTGTTAAAAACAAAGAGTCAGTGTGAGTAGTGAGTGACAGACATCTTAGACAAAGAAAAGAGCACCACCTACAGAAACTCAAAGTTAATTCCAGGTAAAGATGCCACAGCGCCACACACACTGTTTGACTCACAGATGGTCTTTGGGCAGTTTATTGCAGAACTGCCAACACAAGTGTCATGCAGCAAAGTAATAAAAGAAAATCAATCATTTATTAGAAAATGAAACTGAAGCTGAGTTTAAACATTACACTCTAGTCAGGTTTCTTTCCTCACCTTGCAAAGTGCTGGCACGGCCACAGAATCCATAAAGGTGACTGAGCTGAGATCCAGAAGCAACCAGTGAGTGTGTGTTGACGTCTGGGCTGAGGAGGAGGAGGAAGAGGAGGTGTGGACTCCAGCTGGGTTCTCCTTCTGATCACGACTCACTGTCTGGATGTGGTGAGGAAAAGTTACATGTGGAAAATCGGTTCGTAACGTTTTCGTTGCTGTGTAACCCGTGGTGTATTGGAGAATTTCTTCAAATATAATTATGCAGTTTTTAAAATTCCAACCAGAGGGTTCAAAGACGAGCGCGCACACACTCCAGCTGCATACACACATCTCTTATACTGCCTCGAGCTGGTGCTGGTACTGAATCTTGTGAAGTAATGTCCACATATTGATGGTTTTCATGAGGTGGGAATGCTTCCGCCTACATGTGGAGAAGATGAGCTGTGGGACCGATGCTCATCTGGATTCATTCATTCTCCTAATTACAATTATGACCCCATCACTCAATCTATAACACTTTCACTCAACATCTGGTCTTATTTTACTGATGCTAATGCTCCCCTCTTCTTTCTCTTTTTCCTGCCATATTCATTCTGCTTTGTGTGTGTGTGTGTGTGTGTGTGTGTGTGTGTGTGTGTGTGTGTGTGTGTTGCCACCTGTCTGATCTGTGTGAAGACCACTTCAGAATTGGCGAAGTAAATAGGACTGGAATAGGAGAGTATAGTCACCCCGGGGATTTGCTTTGCCTGTTTAAAAAAAACAACAACAACAAAACACACACACACACACACACACACACACACACACACACACACACACATTAAACATTGTGTAATACCTTTGGTCAGAATTTTCAACACCAATCTTGTGGCTTATTGTAACTGACATTAGACTGGCAAATGTGTGAGCTTGCAGTTCATGGTGGATCAAGAAAAAAGCTAGGGCAAAAAAAACTACATTTATAGTTATCATAATTCCATATTTAAAATGATCTTACAGAATTATATATTTTAAGCGCGTTTTGCTGAAACTGTTTTGCTTGTTTGTTTGCATTATTAGTATTATTATTTTAATTCTAAGGTAATTTTCTTGTTTCATTTTTCATAGCTGTCCTCCTATGTTTTTGAGAGAAATCAAGCGTATTTGCTCCAGTTTCAAAGTGTTGAATCTTAAAAGATGTACCATTTACAGTTTCTTTCTTATTTTTGTGGCTATATTTTATAACAATATTTTTAGTGTAACAGTAATTATTACAGTATTTTATTAAACAATTTCATCACATTCTGAAACGAAAACATTATCAGAGGTCTCAAGATGGGATGCTATTTTGAAGGGACACTTTCCCTTTGCCTGTGGTTGTATTTCCTTTGTCTTGGATGGAACCTAAAGGCCATATTATTTGTTCATTATCTATTTATGTTTTCATTTTTACAGGGACAGTGCACATTAAAAACATTGCTGTAAATGTGCTGTGTTAACCAAAAGCAAACTTTCAACTGTTGTCCCTGGGCCAAGTATTAAGATAACCACTAAAATAGAAAGACGGGCATGCAAACAATTAAAAGCATGAATGAAAACATGCATGTGAAAATATGACAGTTCTACATGACAGGACATAAGAAATAAACCAACAGACACAGTATGTACAACAAGATAACCGCTTATCTGTAACTGCTTATCCTTTTCAGGGTCTTTTTTTATCATATTTATTTGGACATAATGATCATAAGAGAATTAGAGGCAAATATATAGTTGAAAAACAGTATTTTCATTGGTCCTGTCTGTATAAATATGCTCTTGGTTCCAGATGTCTGTGTCAATGTGTTTTATTGTTTCAATAAGTACTTTTTCCCCCAACTTTTCTTCGAACAATGACCTGGATGCAGTAAGACCTTCACTCTGGAGACAATAAATTAGGCCAAACTCCATCCATGCAAAAAAAAAAAAGTCTCTGAGATGTTGCCCAATACTTCATTCAGATTTATTACAGCTATTTAAAGGTAAATGTTAAGAGTTAATTATCTAAATGCAATGTGTGTATTCTTGAGACTTATAAAACACTTTCAAAGTAGATTTTTAAAAAATAGGTAATTAATAATCAGCTTTTTAACTATGTTTTTCAGTAAAGTTAAGAATGTATATGCTTTTTCTTTTTCAGGAAAGTTAAGAATGTATATGCCTTTTGATTGGCACAAACCCTAAAATGACTCACTGCATTTGGCAAACAAAAAAGGTTTAAATGTTTGGCCCAGCTTGACAAACATCTAGTTCAGAGACACAACAGATCTTCTATTTAACTATTGTGGCTCAGAGAAGGATCCAAAAAAAGAAAAAAGAATATGTACAGAGTGAATTCATGAAGGGGAACTTGTACAAAGACAGCCACTGCACACACCATCACTAATGCATGATAGATACTTGACAAAGTACACAGAGGAGAGCGGTGCAGCAGCCAGCAGTGTAACAGATTGAGGAGAGAATCAAGTAGAGCGAACAGAGAACGAGAAGTTGACAGAAATCCACTGATGCTCAGAGCGCAGACAGATTGCCTTTGGTGACAGTTTGGTGTTTTGATGTGTGACAGATGGTGGTTTCAGCCAGGGACATATTTTTAGTGTGTTTTGGCTGTGTGACAGTCGCATAGTCAGAGTGCTTCATTAACTTTATAAAAGACTGACCTTCACTGAAGGATTTTGAGTGTTTTTTGGTGTAATTTAACACATTGGGGACACCTTCATTTAATGATCTGCTACATAAATACTTCTATAACTAATTACCAAAAATGTTTTAGCATCCAATTTAACATAAACATTTTTTTTTTAAAGACTGACATTCATTCAGACTGATGTTGATGTATATCCTGCTCATTTTTAGCCATCAAATGCTTGATGTGTTGGTGTATATTTGCATCACAGATGCTGTGATCCAGTAGAAATACGGGGTGTGTTTCATTTGCAAGTGGGGCATCAGTTTGCAAAACGTTTTCATGTAGGGCAGCAATATAGCACTGCATCATGTTTTCTTTACTGCAAGGACACTCTAAGGGACACTTTAGCACATATTCTCTACTTGAGGGATGCCCCGATGGGCACTTTCTCACATTTTCTCCACAACTCAACTAGAAGGGCACTGTAGAGGACACTTAATAAAATGTGAAATATCTAGATCAACTTCTGTGAAACTGAATGCTGACTTCATTTGGTACAAAACAGGTTTGGTAAAATGTTTTTGTGACTCAGCTGAGTAGAAACAGTAAAGGTTCATAGTGATATAGGAGAAAAAAATCGAACCAACAGACTGGTTTTATCCAAGAATTTATTTTTGTTTTTGTGTTGACTATGGTGTTTATTTTAAGGACCATATATATATAACAAATGGATTCAAGTAGGAAAGTGGGTGTTTTGGATTTGTGACAAAGATGAAGTCTTAACAACTCACTATGAAATAAAAGGTTTAACAAAGTGAGAAGGAATACTGCGACATTTTGAAAAAGGCGATTCTTGGCTTTTTTTCCCCCAAGAGTTTGAGGATCTACACCACTCTTCTGTACTTTAAATATGAGCTGTAAATATACAGTACGTACAAGAAAAAGTGCTTTGAGCTGCAGTTCCTCTGGTGACCACTAGATGCTGGCTCCAACAAAACACCAAGTCTGTTTAGGTCAGTAAAAATGGCACCAGAGCTACAGAGTCAATCATTATTTTGGAGAAAAAGCGATTTCACCTCTTGGGTAGGTGTGTTTTGTTTGCTGTTTTTAAAATGTATCCTTTCCTGATGAAAAGGTTAGTCTAAAAAAGGGATGGATTCCTCAGTTGACAGGTGTCAGTCAGCTCAGCTATATCTACTTTCTAGCACACTGCCCAAATATGGATTTCCATGCTTTAATAACTAACAAAGATCACAACAAGCAGTAAACTCCAATGTCTGTAGATGATTGTATCATTTGCTCTATGAATATGACATAATGTACCCTTCTGTGGCAGCACTGGGGGTCCATCACTTTGAAAAAGTGATTGGGATGAACTCCAAATAAAGTTTGGGGAGGAACAAGGAAAGTCAGAGATTAGTACTGATAAAACTTATTGAGCCCTATGGAGTTATTAATTGTAATCAATTGAGTGAGAAAAAATAGCTGCTGGCAGGTGTAATGTCATGCATCTTCTGAATGCTAGGAAGAGTTTTAAAAGCATTTCAAAAGCTGTAAGACCATGTTCCTCACCCAAAGCATAACACAGAACAGGGAAATAACAGCATGTGACAATACAGAGAAGACATTCAAAGCACTGTGTTTTCATGTTTCATGTCCTTTTCTAATTACCCATGGGCTTAACTTTACTTAACTTATCTTGAACAACATAGAAACTTTAATCAAACAGTTTTTTTTTTCAAACTATGTGTTTTTTTTTTTTAAAGCTTATTGTCGTGGGACCTGTGAGACAGATTGAGCTTACCTCAGTGTAGAGTCCCACGTCCCTGTAACAGTCTGTACCAGGAATACGACCTAAAACAACAGTGGAAGAGCTGGAGGACGAGGACAAGATGAAAGACAGGAGAGAAACGGGAATATTAATGAGAGAGTGCGTCTGACTGGGAGACGAGAGGGGAGGGAAGGAATACAAAACTTTTAAGATGTATGTGAAAATTATGAAATGAGTCAAATGAATAAATGAGTGAAGACAAGATTCATATCACAATGATAAAATGTCAAAAACACACTTCCTCCTATGTTATTGTGATATTTAAGGAGATTTAGGGGGAAATATTAGCAGAGAAGCTATGTAATATAATAAGTATGGTTTCTTTAATATATTTTCACCTGAAAATAAGAGTCACTGTGTTTTTGTTACCTTAGAATGAGTTCTTTATATCTACGTAGAGAGTGGGTCCTTGTCAATGGAGTCCACCATGTTGCACTGCCATTTTTCTACAGGAGCCCAGAGTGGTCAAACCAAAAACTGGCTGTACATGTGGCATTTGTGTTATTGCATTGGCCACTGTAGTTAGCAATCAATTTGTAAAAACACTGGGTTTGTTACATTCAATGTTAAACTGTTTCACTGGTTTAAATTACTGGGTCTGTTTGTTAAGGAGAGACCTCTGCGGATAATTCAGCTCCTGGTAAAAAACCTCATGAACGTCCGGATCAGAAAAAAAGGTGCGCACACATTAAGTTAAGTTTAATTGATGTAAACTCCTCCATGCAGTGCCTGTAAAATGATATTTACTGACTGTTGTGTCCTGTAGATTAGTGTGAGCAGAGAAAAGATGACAGCCACAGCCAGACCAAGATCCAGGTTAAAGACCAGCGTGGAAATCAGCGATGCGACCCACACAAGCTGAAGGAGAGGAGAGTGAAGAGAGAACCAGGATCAGAGCGGGATCAGTACTGCTTGTAATCATACTTCTATGCTATGAGCTTGAATAATGATATGTGTGTGTATGTGTGTCTGTGTATGTTTGTAGGTATGGATGTTTATGTAGCCCACCAGGTCTAGTCTGTCAGATTTCCAGAGCACACACACATCTTTGAACTGAGCCAGTATCCCTTGCAGGTTCACCACGATGATCACTGCCAACACCGCCTGGAACACACAGCAAGGCATTACTGAACTCTGCCTGAGATGAGTGAGTCATCCTGACAGTGAGTCTTATCCAGATGGAGCATGACTTGACATTTCTTAAAACATCTTCACTGATATGCTCTATTATTCTATCATTATTCTGTGATGGTTTATGGGAAGCCATGCTGGCTGGAGAAAACTGTCAAAACAAACTTTTTGTGCACTTGCTTAGTAACATATATGATATGTGTTATCTCATATGCACTTTACCTTTGGCAGCTGCTCAAAGAGGTGACCAATCTTCAACAGGATGGTTAGAATCACCAGAGCTGATACCAAACCAGCCATCTAAGATATGAAATTAAAACACAACAGTAAACCAAACTCGAAATGAAAAGGAATTAGACAAAGAGTTATACAACGTATAACTCTCTATAAAACTCTCTATAAACTCTCTATAAAAAGAGATGCTCCCCCATTTTTAACACAAAAGACAAAGGTGGGTGTGGTTTTTATGCCTCCACATGGGTGATAGCTGAGGTTGGATGCATTATGTTTTTTGGTTGTCCATCCAGCACATTCTCGTGAAAGTGATATATCAAGAAGACCCTGAGTGAATTTCTTTAAATTTGACACAAACATTCACTTGGACTCTACAAAGAGCTGATTAGTTTTTGGTGGTCATATGTCAAAGGTCAAGGTCCCTGTGGCCTTGTTTGTCTCGTTCTTTTCAACACAATACCTCAAGAAACTTTGAGGGTTTTTTTTTTTCAAATTTGACACAAATGTTCATTTGGACTCAAGGATGAACTGATTCAATTTTGGTGATCAAAGGTCAAGGTCACGGTAACCTTGCATGCATCTCATGCTTGTGAAAGCAATATCTCAAGATTACCTTTGGGAAATGTCTTCAGATTTGACACAAACATTCACTCAACTATGAGCTAATTAGAATTATGTGTTCAAAGGTCAAGGTCACTGTGAATGGAATCTGCCTCATTTTCACAAATGCAATATCTGAAGATGGCCTCAAGGGAGTTTTCTCAAATTTGGCACAAATGTCCACTTGGACTCAAGAGTGAACTGAGGGTTAAAGGTCAAAGGTCAAGGTCATGGTGACCTCACAAAACACGATTTTGGCCATAACTAAAGAACCTTTTGGTGCCCACCCTGACACTGTACTGTCATATGGTTTTCTGTGCTGACGGGGTTAAGATGTGTCTGAAGCATCCACGTTTTAAAAGACATCAGTGTAAACTAGACTGATGTGCAGAGGCATACAACTGTGTGGCAGTAACTCTAGTTATGTCTTTTGGAATAGAATTACCTGTGATTTGACTCCAATGCTGTCCTGGACCATACTGCGAGAAAAGGAGCAGCTCACCGCGAAGCACTGAAAGATTCCTCCGATGGTGTTGCACAGACCCAGAGCCAGCAGGTCCTGAGGTAGAGACAGCAATTTGAGAAGTACGCACATTTGAGAGTCTGCAGCACATCTCAGGGATACTGCTGGAGAGAACTCCCTACTGGTTCTGTCCAGACCCTGAATTAATATCTTGTGCTGGGATAATCCTTCAAAAAAAACATTGTTTCATGGTTTGAGGGTTGTCCTTTAAGGTATAATGAGAAGTTTACAGATCTGATGGTGCACTGGTGAATTTGTTGCTCATTACACTAAAGGCCAGGGAGTATGTGCATGATGTTAGCTGTATTTGGATTAAAGAAGCTTTAGTGAGGAGAGTCAGACCTGCTTCAAACCATGAGGCTTTGCATCAGTCAAAATCACTGCTGGGCACCAAGTAATGCTCCTGCTTCACGTTATTTCTGAACTGTGTGTCTTCCTGCATGTCTTCCTTTGCAGAAATCTGCAGACACCACTTTAATCTGTATTGGTAATCAATAAGAACTGAGATAACCTCAATAGAGCTCACTTTTTAATTCCCTTGAGCTTCAGTGCCCTTTAGCTAATAAGACATGAGTAAGCTGGATACTTGGAGTATGGATTCAAGATAGGAGTCCGGTGAAAGGACAAATCTGCAAAACACTTTAAGTTTGCTGCCTTACAATTTTGGCTGCAGATCAAGCCACTTTTTAAAAATGATCTGCACAGCCCTTTGAGGCATGCTTTGTGAATCAACTTTAACTTGAATTTTGACATCTATTATATATTACACTAGCAACACTGTAAGCTAACAGTTTATTGTCCTGAAAAGTTAACTGTAATTTCACCAGGGCCTCGGGAGTGTCTTACAACATCAGCACACAATATTACTTCTTAATATTAAAAAAGGTACAAGACCAATTCTTCTTGTGTGGAAAAAAACCCCTAAACTTTAAAAAGTTTCTCTCCATTTCTCTACACATGATCGGAATTGGCCATCAAGTGATTTCTTTGTGATTATGCATGACTATGTAGCCTGTTATTTTTTGTGTGTGTGTTTGTTTTGCAATTTTCTAAAATGCAGACCTACAAAAAAAATCTTAAATATGTAAGAGTTACAACTGGCAAGAGTATACCTGACTGGAGTCCACACGGTAGCCGTGTTTGTGGGCGAACACTGAGCCCATGGCTGAGAGGAAACTGAAGCCGACCAGAGCTACAGACAGTGCTGGAATGAACAGCTCTCTGGCCTGAGAGAGAGACGGGAGGACCGGGAAAGACAGGCTAGAGAAGAGGAGGAGGAAGAGGAGGGGGAGGAAAAGAGATGGCTGCTTGATCAACTGTATGACTAATTCATTCTTCACAGAAAAAAGACATACACAGTAGTATAAAGAATTATGATCACCAGTTTAAGATGAGTCACCTCATGAATTGCAATGATTCTCTTAAAGTGATCGAGGATAACACAATAATAACCCACAATGAAGCTAACCGGCTTATTTTGTATGATGACAACAGAAGTATGAAGAGTGGGAGGCTAGAAGAAGGTCACAGTATCAGAAAGGCGAAAAGAAAAGCATCATAGAGTTTTAAATTATATTATAGTAGAGGTATATTAACTAACAGATATATTTGTTATAGCATATTGGTAAAGATATATTGCTTGAAGTCCTCTACAAAGAGAAAAATCAACACAAGTCTTAAAAAATATAACAAATTGAAGGACAAGGAAAAACATGACACAGTTCTACTGACCCACTGGGTATGTGTCCCACCACCTGGACTGTGTGCTGTCCAACCAGATCCATCTGCACTGACAGGATGGTGCCCAGGACAATCTGTGGGAGAGAAACAATGGACGTGACATTTTCTGCACAAAATGTCCCGTTTGGAAAACAACAATATACAGTATTCTACATCTAAATGTCAAATCAATCAGTCTGTTAACACACATGCACACTGAGGTATACCAGCACACACAGTGTTACGATGAGATACTGTCAGTCCACTGATACAGTTTACCAAACCTTAACGTTAAATGAGAGTCATCAAATTTCAACATGATAAAAGTTTTTTTGACTGTTATTTTTTTTTTAACTTACCTAAATATTTTTAGTTTTCATTGTGACATTACATTTACGTTTTAGGGTTTTAGTTACAACAGTATGCTGTGAATATTAATAAGTTGCACCGACTAAAATCAATGTTAAGCTTAAACATAGGTTTTAAAAAACATTTAAATAAAACAAAGCACCATCAGAAGACAGAATGATGACTTATTAGCGGCCAGGTGCAGAAATGTATTGTATGTGGGGATTTGTGGTTTTGGTGATAAAAACTGATTTTTTATATAACTGTGAGTCATTCATCAGTTCATCACTGTGGCATGTGTCCATCTGGGCATGACTCTACTGAGAGAGCGTGTGTGTGAGAGACTCTGTGTGTGTGTGTGTGTGTGTGTGTGTGCGTGTGTGTGTGTGTGTGTGTCTATCCCTCACCAGTATAAGTTCCCACGGTATGGCGACAGGCAGCTTGTTCTTAAAGCGCTCATTCAGCATCTTGCCTGTGATGAGTATCGTCATGGAAACCGCTGAGACTGACAGCACTCCTGGTACAGCACTGGTCACTCCAAGCAGAACATCCTTTAACGTCTGGAAGCAGACACACACACACACACAGGGTAAAATCCCGGTTAGAAATCCTTGATTGTTCATTGTTCAGGACGTTTTTACTGAGACCTGAATTATTCGCAGAGGTGTCCTCTCAAACAAATAGATCAGGTAATTAAAACCGGTAAAAACACTAAATAAAGCAGTTCTGGGTAAAATTATCTATATTTTTTTGGATAATGCTCTTCACAGAGGTGCTGGTGACTACGGTATTTTTTGCAAAAATGCATCGATGTGACGAAAACACAACAATTCTTAGTTTCAGGTATTATATTCAATTTCTGGCAATATATCCTTCTAAATCCTACACACTGGACCTTTATAAAACAAACATATGACAAAAGCTAACTCATCTATCAAATGTTTGAATGATTGTTTAAATAATTTTTTTGCTTTTTATTATCCCTTAATGTTTTTTTTAATTTTTTTGTTCTGCAAAGCACTTTGTATTGCCCTGTTGTATGAAATGAGCAATATAAATAAAGCTGCCTCGCCTTAAACAAAATAACTACTACTTTGCAGATACTGATTTCTACGTGGATATTTCTTTTTATCATTATTTTTTAGGAGGAGACCTATCACCTTAGACAGCGAGATTTTCTTGGGGGTAAACTGCTCCAGTGCATACTGGTAGTTACGGTCCAGCAAAGCCTGAGGAAAACCAGCACCTGCAAGCAGCTGATAAGCAGCCAAACTCAGCCTACACCTTGAAATCTTGCCTATGTAGAGGTGACAGGGTGCATCCTTGGAGGAGGTTGAAGCCAACCTTGAATTTGCCCTCTGTAGTGCCAAAAATAAAAACAACACTATCACTCACTCACAGCAGCAGCGCCTGGAGCAGTCAGAAGCATTTTTCCTGCCAAGACAACACTGTGCCAAGATGATTAAATTATTCAGGTTCTCTGAGGTTAAGGTGAGGTGTAGAGACACGGTTAGGGTCTGCCAGGACCGGTGCAGGAGGTAGGATATGACCTCCAGTCGGACGCCACAACACAAGTCATCATTATGGTCAACCTCTGGCCTGCAATGTGCATGTAGCTTGTAGGACCATGATCCAGCTTTATGGGCAAACTAATGAATTAACTCTATGAAACATGAGCAAATTGGCTTGATTTCTTTCAGAAAATATTGTAAGAAGGCAATGAATAACAAAAGAGGAAATGATGCAGACAGTAACAAGAAATTAATAATAATAAATGTATGTATTACCTGAAAATTTGTTAAAAAAACCCCAAACCAAAGCAATGAATAAATAAATAAAACAAAACAAAACACCCCCCCATGAGAATGAAACATAAAGAAAAATAAAGTAATACACACACACAACAAGACTCAGAGAAAGTGCTCAGAAATTTCTAATATTATGTAACATAAATTTATATATGTAATACTCTAATAATAATAAAAAAATGTTTTTCCCCCTATTTTTTCTTTTTTCATCCCTAGACATTTTTCCCATAGCTATTTGAAAAGAAAAATCATCTTCCAAGTCTAACAATTTCTCGCAATTTTTGTAACCATTTTACTAAGTTGCTTATTGCCTTTTTTCCCATGGTTTTGAAAGAAATCGCACCAATTTGCCAAGGTTCAAAGGTTTAAATACTTTTGAAAGGTGTCCTAAAGCAGCAAAAGAAAGGTGATGTCGCTCCAGGTTTCAAAGGGTTAAACACAAATGAAAAAAACCCACAGAGACCAGCTAAGGGAGGACATCAGAGGTCAGGGATCAGTCGTATAACAGCATTACAGGACCTCGCACGGCTTCAAAGTCTCGCCTCAAGCTACGTCAACTGTGCTGAGCTTGCCAACATCAGTGAGTGAGTGTGTGTGTGTGTGTGTGTGTGTGTGTGTGTGTGTGTGCGCGTGTGTGTGTGTGTGTGTGTGTGTTTTAACTGACCCAAGCTGAAGCCAGCAGTCCTGTATATCTCTGTGCAGATATTCCAGTCATCAGTGGCAGCTGCAGGACAATCACATGCAGACCTGCTGCTGTGGTGTAGCCTCTGATTACAGGATCAGAAAGCCAGCGACACACACCGCCTCCACGCAGCAGGTACACCAGGAGCTGAGGGAAACACACACACATACACACAGACAGACATACACACAGCATTAGTTTTGACTTTATATCTCCTCCATCATCTCAATAAATTGCTGAATATCTGCGTAAAATGCTTCCTCTGTGATTTAAAGAGAATTACACAACATTTTTACTGCTTTAAAAGTTCGGGGGAGATATTTCCTGTAATATCTGATTTGACCTGTAATGAAAAGTGGGTTTCAGAGAATGCAGCAGGTTGTGTATATGAAACAAAAGATAAAATGACAAAAACAATTTGATATTTTGGCTGATGTCTGCAGGGAAATTCTCTTTTCTCCTGCTCATCTCCTTAATGGGCCAGAGATCAGGGGTCAGTGTAAGCCTATTTGTCCACGTATTTCTAAATGTGTGTGTGTGTGTGTGTGTGTGTGTGTGTGTGTTTACCTGTATGAGGCCACAGAGGAAGGTGACTTGTACAGCCACGTTCACTTTGGCCGCTTCCACATCAATCTGACTCCCTTCAACACTGTTGCTAAGCAACTCCACGTTGGCTGTCACAGACCCGATCATGATGGCCAGGACGGCAAAAGTACCTGTCACACATAAGCAGACACACAAACCTTAACTCCCTTAGCACTAGAGTGTTAGGTTTAAGAGTATTGAGTAATCACATGAACTTTTACAGTGAGTACTTCAGAAGATTTTAACTTTGGTTTAACTGTTACAGTAAAAAGGGGACGAATGATAGAACTAAAGAGAGACAGAGGTTTTGTGCCATATTAGTGCAGCAGGCAGTTTTGAGAAAGAGAATGCCTTTCCAGAAAATAAAAGTTGACAGTCACCAATGGAGAGGTGTCTGGAGGTGCCGAAGATGAAGTAGATGATCAGAGGATAGAGAGAGGTTATAGAGACCAAAGGCTGGAGGAACTCCCACCAACATGGCGTTGGCCATACCTGGTAAAGAAGAACAGAACAGTTTTGAGCAGCTAGTGTAGGAGGAAAACCAAGAACCAATAAAAACTTGAATGTTAAGAAAGCCTCTTTATCAATGGGTTTTTCCAGGGTCTCTACACTCATGAAACATTTTCTTCCAACCAAGCGTCACAGAAACTGCCACATAAAGGACGTGGTAAGAGGAGGGAGATACAGATTATATGCCATCATTTTGAGATAATTCACTTGAGAAAACTCTTTTTTTTCCCAATACAAAGTTATTGTTTTCAGATAGCAAGTCATTATTTCAAGATACTAAGTATTTTGAGAAAACATATAACAACTATACTTATTCATTATTTTGAATTACTGAGACAGAATTTTGAGAAAACTAGTTTTTTGCAAACCTTTCTCTTCTTACATATATACATTACATTACATATATATATATATATATGTATATATAAGTATATAATTAAGACAGTCATAAAAATCCTTGTCACCTTTTACTATTTTTTGCAGAACATTTGCAGGACATTTCTTGCCAATTTGCCTCTTATGTTTTTTGTCCCATGTTTTTGAAAGAAATATAAGCAGTTTTCTCAAGTTTTAGAGGTTTGCGTGCTTGTAAAATGCATCTGAATGCAGCACAAGAAAAGTGATGTGGATCCAGGTGTTAAAGGACTAAATAAAACTATCACTTGGAGAGTTGCTAATTATCATCATTATCATCTTTGCAGCTGAAGTTGTAACCTGAATAATGTATTTATCCAGAAGTAGACCTTAATTTATGACTGCATTCCCACCTTGGACCCTCTAACCCGCAGTTAAATTTTAAGTTAAAGTTGGTGTGGAGTTGTTTAAAACCTGTTAAGAAGAAAAACTACCACCTCACCTCATACAAAAGTTTAATAAAGACACTATGGAACCTGTAAGATGTGATTATAATCTTTTGCAGCATCCTCACCCTGTGGCAGCTGCATGATGCCGACACTGACTCCAGACACCAGTCTCCAATGGCGTTTTCTCTGATGGAGTAGCAAGGCAGCCATGACAGGACAGGAAAAAAGCCCAGCAGGAAGCTCTTCAACCTGGGACCAGAACACCTGGGGAAAAAAAAAAAAACACACACACACACAACACACACACACACACACACACACACACACACACAGACACACACACACACACACACACACACACACACAAACACAGTAATAGAGCTTTAGATAAAGGGCCTTGATTATCTGTTAGACATAAAAAAAAACTATCTGAAGGCCCACATTGGTACACAAAAAGCCAAAAACTTAACCTGCCCATTGACTTACCAACATTGTGCCTTCACTCTCTCCAGAAATGAAAGGGACTTCTTTTCTACCCGCTGTCCGAGGACATCCAGCTGGACCTCGTCCAGGGCAATAGCAAGATAAGGCTGCCTGTAGTGAGGAAGGTCATTTCGCTCAACGCTGTCCATCTGAAATCAGTGTTAAAGGTTACTGGCAGTAAAGTCAAGTTTCACTTTGTTCGATAAAACCATATTGGGTGTTAAATGTGTCTCATGCACTTGTCTTTATGAATATAATGTGTGTGTGAAGTTACATGACAAAGAGAGAGTAGTAGTAACTGTGTAGATCACCAAAATAAACCGGAGCAGTGAGAGCGGCTGACCTGATCTGTTTCAGTGCGAAGCCACATGAGTACATGGAGTTCACGTGCGTCAGTGTGCATGTATGAGGACCACATACACATACACATACACACACACACACACACACACACACACACACACACACACACACACACACACACACACACACACACACACACACACAACACACACACACACACACACACACACACACACACACACACCTCCACTAACTCTCACACGTGAGTCGGGGAAAGTTGAGAACAGCCTTGAACTCTGCACATTACAGCCAGTTTACAGCCCCTTTTCTCCTCCCCTTCACCCCATTCAGTACGTCTGAATGCCTCTATTATCACCGCTCAGCTTTCAGAGACTCATGGTCTGTGTGTGTGTGTGAGTGTGTGTGAAAGAGTGAGCGAGAGAGAAAGAGAGCAAATGAGAAAGAGAAATATTTGCTCTGTTTTAATCGACTTTAATATACTCTACTTTGCACATTGGGTGACTTCTGAAAGCCATTCAAACTGAGAAAATGTCACATTAATTGAAAGACTGACATGAGGGAGATTAAGTATGAGAGGAATATTTAGGTGAAACAAGCCAAAGAGAATGAAAAGAGAAGGAAAATAATAATAGTTGGTTTTAATGTTCTTATAATCTCAACACAATAAGAACCTGGAGTAGATTTTTTTCTTTTTAAAAATCTTACTTTAAGATTATACAATAGGAAAAGTCAGGGCTGCAGATCCTCAGGTCATTAAAAACAAAGTATGACCTCAGCAGAAACTTTCAAAATAGAGAAGCCAAACAACTGTCCACAGGTTTAATCAAGTCAGCAACTTCAGGTTATACAGAGGGGACATTTATCTATTATAAGGAAATAGGTTCAAACCCAAAATTCAGTAGGGGAGACTGGGGATAGTTCTAACACCTTCAATATCTTCAACCAGGCACAAATTACGAATTACCTAAATTCACTTTGCACATGCTCAGTTTAATCGTAACTCTTCATGTGAGGAATTAGCACCCTATGGCAGACACAGTGAAGTTCATGAAAAAAAAAAAAAATTTCAGGTCAGCAAGTACTTTCTTTTACTGTATTTTTGAAATTGCATTGCCAGCTTTGTAGTTTAAGAGATGACATTTATACCATTTAATAGCAGACATGTGTCCCTAGTTTGTATCATACTTTGAACCCACCAGCTTAAAATAGCCCTGAGATACACACTGAAATTTTAAAAAATGTTACAAACAACCCCAGTCTCCCCTATTTCAGAAGATTATGCACACTGATCTAAGATTACAGCAAAAAAAAGAATCTATCACTCAATATCACTCTTGTCACTTCAGTAATGTATCTGTCTCAAAAGCAGCGTGAGGTTTCTGATGCGTTCAGCTCGACAGCGAGGAGACTGGTGCAAGAGGCAGCTCGAAGAAAGAGAAGGTGAAGCTTCGAGAGAAGCTGAGGTTGGTGACGGGACGCAGAGGCGGGAGACGGGGAGGACGAGGCACCCGACGCTGGGGCAACAACCTCCGCCTTGCCCGCATCCCTCTACCCCCTCTGGCTGCAGAGAAAGAGAGGGATGGACATGGAAATGTTGAAGTGAAAGAAAATTGAACACATAATTATTAAAAAGGGCAGAACCGAAATTCATGAAGAGTTAGTGGAGCTGCCAAAATGAAATTCTGAACTTAAAACCTGGAGTGAGATCACTTTCCTTACGCTGCATTCAGACCCATTTTCACAAGTATTTTAACCTTTGAAACCCTGAGCAAATTCGTGTGATTTCTCATAAACATAAGAAAAAGGCAATGAGAAACTTTGCAATACATTTTCAACAGACGATGATTAGATTTAGAAAAATTTTTTGAAAAAGCTAAGGAAAAAGATCCGGGGAGAAATGAAAAAAGTTCGGGTAAAACTATATTTATAATTATCATAACTAAATATTGAATTGTTGCAAAATTATTATCATTTTCAAGCACTTTTTTTCCAGGTAATTTTCATGTTTTTTTATTTATTTTATTTTATTTTTTATTTCTTACTAATTTTTGGGTCATTTCTTTTTTCACTGCTCATTGCCTTCTTTCCACATTTTTGGAAGGAAATCACACCTAATGGAACTTAAAAGCCCACGGGCAACAAGTTTTTCCACTTGCCTGATTGGACCTTGTCTCGTGACTAAGTGCTCCTGTAGATTGTGCTTAATAAACACTTTTCTCACTCTTCTGAAAACTTACACATAATCTTTTTTTAGTATATGGGTTTTGGAGACGTCACATAATAAAACTCTTTCATGTTATAATGTCTGAAAAGGACAGGTCTGAATCATAATCTTACTGGACAGGGTCCTGGTACTGTACATGCAGACTCACTGGAAATACTTATGGGGACACCAAATGAAGTGAAGCCATCGTTAATGTTATTGGTTCCACCTGTTTTTTCCCAGAGTCCAAACGTCTGCTGTGAAAAAGGTCTAGCTTTGCTAACAAATCACAGCCGAACAGAGGTGGGGCCAATTCTTTGTTTTGCAAGTCACACGTAAGTCTCAAGTCCAATCAAGTCCCAAGTCGAGACAGGCAAGATGCTTCAATCGGTTCCTGCTTGCTTTCTGTGGTGGTAAAGGTAAATTTATTAAGAAGGTAGAGGGTAGATTTATTTGTTACTTTTTAAGCAGAACTTTTGACTTTCTCTCGGACAAGGAGAAATGCAATTGCAAATAACTGTTTCTCCACAATTCCCGCTGCTGATTTTGACAAAGAATCATTCGTAAGTTAAAAAAAATAGTTGGCAATCTGTGAGTGTTGAATCGCCTATCTGGGGTCACCTCTACCTTCAGAACTGACAGTAGCCTATGACAATGAAAGAAAACATTAATAAGAATATTTGGCCCCAATCCATGTTTTGTTTGTTTGGCAGCATTTTATATTTTAGCTTTGGTTACATGGTTGGACATACCTGCAGCGTCCTGGGGGACTGCACCAGGTGGAGATGGAGCCTCTGAGTTGAGACTTGAACTTGAAACTTCCTCGTCTTCATTCGGTCTCCCACGATAAGGAGTGGATGGTGTCGGCTGAGGAGCGGGAGGAGGAGGCGGTGGAAGTGGAGGGGGCCGTGGAGGGGGAGGAGGGGGTATTGAGGTAAAGGAGGATTCGGAGAGAACCAGGCCTCCCCAAGGCGTCATGGTGGTGTCTGAGAGGAGGATGGAAGACGGCCCTGGATGAGGGTGAGAGGAGGAGGAGATTTGCTGCTGGCTGCGCTTTCGGTTATTAGCCTGATGGGGGCGCTGGAGAACCGAGGAGGAGACAGGCGGCTTGGCTGTTATAGGAAAGGGGAGATAAACGGAAAAAATAAAAATGTACAAGGTTGTGTAGCTAGTACATTACCTGTTAAAAAGGCTCTATGCGAGCATTTATTAAGTTGTCTGCACAAGGACATCAACATGAAGGTGGGTGAGTCAGTGACTCACAGCCAACAATGCTACCTCGATAAACAGAGCTAAACAGTGAGGGTAACTGCTGGTAAACACTCCTCCATCGATCCCCGCCCCCTGCCCAACAGTGAAACTCTGCCAAATAATGTAATTTACATCATTTGGCAGAGTTGCTGCCTACCGCGTGGAAAAAGGGTATACAGTTGATCAAGAAAGTTACCGCTCCCTTTAACTCTTTTTCTCAAACTCCAACCAAAATCAGATAAAATGGCAAAACAAGGCAGTGCTGACCAAACATAAATCAGGATTATGTTACTGCACTGCTTATTTATCTCCTCAAATGTTTCCAAAAGCATATTAAAGTTCTCTGTTTAGCTGAATTAGTGAGAGTTTGTGGGTGCCACACTGCTTCCTGCACAGGGAAAATGGGAGGCAGAAAAAACGGGGATAAAACAGTCTAACTAAAACTAAACTAAACAGCGTGAGGGCACTCTTTCTATCGGTGAAATACATCTTTAACTATCTGAGGGGTGTTGAAGTTTGTGCTAATATTTTGCAATTAGGAGTGCTTCTCTAATGCAGTTCCACTTATAGTTAAAGCTGATGCGGCATGTTTACATTTTCATATATTTTACAAAAACAGCAGTATCAGCTTTGGGAAATATGATGAAATAATAACATTTATTAATGTCCAATAAACAGATCCTTAAACCTGAAGAGTAATATAGTGGTCTGGAGCTCTTTCTGAAATTCAGCTGACAGCCTGCTGTAGCAGAGTTATTTGTTTTAAAAGACTGTTGGATAGAAAATCACCTTTTATGAAGTGATGCAATGTGTAGATATTTCAGGCCAACAACAAGAGAAGAATAAACTGCTATTATATTAAACATTTAAGGCTGTTTCCCCTCTAGGCAGTGGTGTAGATTCATGGATTCCCATACAAAATCATTTTGCAGCAGTTGTTTCTTTTAATTGATGTGCATTTAACTTCATTGTCTGAAGGATCACAGAGTTTGTACTTATTTGTTCAATTCCAAGCATTGCACGGGCATTAAGCAATAAATAATTACTAAGAACAAGGAAATAATCTGGATATCAGATCTCATAATAATATGAAAACCATTAGTTAATGGCCTGCTGTGCAATAGGGATAATCAATACTTTCTATTCTCACTTGTTTAGGGAATCTGGTTTATGTAACATTAATGCAGTTTGTGTAATATTTGACAATTTTGTGCTGGAGTGACTCAAAAGTTTTATCAAAAAAACCCCACATTTTGCACTTTGTTTTTCAGTATGACCCTATCTTGTTTACAAAATCATCAGGTATTTTTTATTGTAAAATAATGTGTCTCCAAAATCCGTTTGTGCATACTTCATCCTCCTGCAGCACAATAGCCTCTGTAAGTGGAGAAGTGAGTGGGTCACCTGTTGTTTTACTTCCAGATGAACCAATAAGAGGGAGCCGTTCCTGTGACATCACCAGTCTGCGAGCCTGAACAGAAATACAATGGATATTTTAAGATTGGCATGGTCACACTAGTGCACGAGAATAAATCTCTTACAGGGCTCTGGGTCACACTTATAGAGATATGTTTACAGTTCACAGTGCGCCCCTTTCATCACACACACAGTAAAGTGTGTCACCAGCTCACATTGTCACTGATGACTTGATAGCGTGGTGACATTACCATGTAGATACTTGTGCCTATAGGTCCAGCTCAAACAAAAGAACTGCCTAAAAATCACAAAATAGCAAATGAAGTTGTCAGCACTCACAATTATGTATGAAATTCTTGTACAGCCTCACAGGGCTGCTAGCATCGCTGAAGTTAGTCTCATTACTTTATTCTCCACTCTAATAAAAAAGAAATGATTTTTCAAAAATCCTCTAGGAATCTCTTCTTTCCTGACCCATGACCTAACCACACACCAAAACTTGTTGAACTCTAATAAGAAATACCTTGATAACAAAGATAAAGGAATGAAAACATAACCCAGCCAAGGTAACAATTCATCTTTGATGCGTGGCGTAGGTTTCATTTCATTATTGGGGAAACACAAATGAAATCATAGGTTAGGGCCAAACATTCTGAGCATCACACACTTCATTTCCTGCATTGTGGTAGTTTCTTTGCACCTATTTGTGCCTTTTTCTGCATCAGTTTATGGTGTTAATGTATTTACCTTTGTAAAAACAAGAGATCTATCTCCTCCACTATTCCCATGTTTTTGTTGAAGGCACAAATGTCCCCTAGATCTATGATATAGAACATCTCGACAACGTGTTTCTAAAAAGTTAACATTTCAGAGTTGCAGATGAGGGTTAAGTTAAAAGACAGGAAATAAATGAGAGGAATGGCACATAGCAGAGGCAGTGATGGAAAGCTGTGTGTAAGAGTGTGCGTATGTACCTCTTCGATGTCACTCCTGTACTTTGACAGCAGAGCACTTACTCCTCGGTCTCCTGGGTCGAGTCTCACAGACACGCACACAGACAGAGACAGACATACACACAAGGATTGTCATAAGCATGCAGGGACAATCTTCCTACCAGCCCTTCATCACCACAGACGTTAATGATCTCTCAAGCTGGCTTCCATAAGTCACTTCCTCTCTCCCCACATGTTGTCTGAAGACTGAAGATGACTAATTCAGATCAAATCCTTTTTGGTTTCCTCCCTTAAAACGTAAAATTTATCCGACACACATCCTGTTCTTTCTCTCTCATCTTACACTCCCTCATTCATCAGTCAGTCCTCTCCTACATTTTCCTGCCACGTCTCTGCTCATCCCTCTTTCTCGTCTGTAAGAAACATCAGCAGTGATGCAGCAGGTGCCCTCTCCACTTCTATCCGTCCTCGCACCCCTTTTCCCTCCTCACCGACCTTTACCTTGTCAGCACTGGTGCTTTCACTCTCCCTCCTCTCTTTTCTCTCACCCTTTCTTCCCCTTGTAAGTGATAGCGTTGCTTACACAGGCACTTTGGCACTTGCTTTCTCTCCTTCCTTCCCCTTTTCTTTCTGAACGAGGATGAAGGGTGGCAGGGAAAATGAACATGGGAGCTTACATCTCCTCTTTTTCCATCTTTTCTCCTCCACTCTCTCCTTCTCACCCTCACTGTTCATTTTCAGGGCGACATTAACTTTCCTTCTCTCTCTCTTCCTCCTTCTTTCTCTCCGTTGTGAGTGGCAGCTGGTGAGATGAGAGATGGACAAAAGGCAATGTGAGACGAGGCTTAAATATTAAAATATTCATGGGTACCTGCAGTCGGCCCCTTTGTGGGCTCTGTCCCCCACCTAGCCCTTCACACACACACACACACACACACACACACACACACACACACACAGAGGAAAGCAGGTACAAACGTCATCTGATATCTACATTTGAATTTCAGGCAGGTTATTGTGAATCAACACACACTTGCGCACACACACTTTGATCTACAGTGAATGACATTTAACATG
Organism: Plectropomus leopardus; assembly: GCF_008729295.1. Taxonomy (NCBI): domain Eukaryota; kingdom Metazoa; phylum Chordata; class Actinopteri; order Perciformes; family Serranidae; genus Plectropomus; species Plectropomus leopardus. The sequence continues at coordinate 11,196,902 of NC_056470.1, read as the reverse complement.
GAGCAGGTGAACATGCTGCTCGCTGTCTCACGCTTCATCTGACACACAGCGACATTTGCATACCAGGCAGGCACACACACCAAATATGCAAATAATTCTGCACACAGTCCCATATCAACCTCCCACTTAAGCTGAATTAGCATTTTATATCACACATTCATCCTCAATTGTGCTAAATGAGCATTTCAGAAAACACACATACACACAACATAATCACAGCATAAGTGGGCACTGTTATATACAGACCCTCACCTTGGACCAACCACACACTCCATGTTCACACTTTTGACTTACTCGCGTATAAAAATTGAGTCTTTATGATCCCAAAATAAATACTATTTCTTTGTCACACAAAGCACTGCATGCATAGTCGCTCACACACAACTGTTTTGGCATTTATTATTATATTCTTTTTGATATGGATAATCTAAACTTATCTATTTCTGACATGATAAATGTTGTGTCATTGTTAGAGGTAAATATATTGAATGTAGCAAATGAAAAAAACAGCAAGTCCTTGTTCATTTGATTTTTGAATGATTTCAAAATATTCTTTTCATCACTGAAGCAAATACAGTCTAATAAAATAGCAAGAAATATTGGTGGAGAAATATCTTGTTTCTTGTTAAATTTATGTTTTGTTTCTTACCTAAGCCAAATGATTTAGAAACTGCAGTGTTACTCCTACTTTTTAAAAAATTCCCCATATTTGTTCTTATACATTTATCGTGATAATGGTTACGCTGTATCATATTAAACAGTCGTGTGTACTCTGTTCAAGTGCTTGTACTTTTTCAAATTTTAAATGAACAAAACAAATCCTTCTCAAACATACTTTTCTACTGTGTGTGGTAACGAACAGTTTTTTGTTTTTGGTTTTAAGTCTGTCAGATGTGTTATGGGATGTGCAATTCACTAAATCTGTCTGGATTTAAGTGTCTTGCTCAAGGACACCTCAGAAGTGGTGATGAGGCAGGGGTAATATTTTAACCATAAACTAGAAAAAGCCATAAATCTCACCAATATTTTGGAGACATTTGGTAAAGGCAGTCTTTGGTTTGGCCTTGCTCTTACCGATAATTGAGTCCCGAGGCTGTCTTCAAGTACGCAGCTTTATTTGCTGGCTGGTTGAGATGTAATATGCTGTATTAAAAATAACTCCAGTCATTTCTGCCATCTTTTTTGCAGTGCTGCGTTACTCCCTGAAGAAGGCCACAGATGGCCCAAACACATTAGAGACGGTTTTAATGTTCTTTTGAAATAACCATGAAGATTTTAATTTTTCCTCAATGAGCACCAAATGCTTTTGGTGCTTTGTTACAAGCAAAGATGTCACCCACGTTTTTTTTAAAGATTATTTTGCAGGTTTTTGCCATTATTTAATAGGACAGGTTTTAACGTGTAAGGGATGCAAAGAGCCGCAGGTGGGAATCAAACCTGCTGCAAGGACAGAGCCATTGTACATGGTCTGTCTGCTCTTTCAGATGAGCTACTGGACGCCCCAGATTTTCGTTTTTTGGCTGTTTTTCAGTCCAGCAGAAAATGATTGCAGGCTTTAGTTTCAGAAGTCATGAGAGGAAACTGTCTCATATTTCTTCACATATAAGATATTTTGGTGATTTTACTGCTGAAACTACCTCCAGTTTCAGCAAGAGAATTTATGTTTTATTTTGCTTTTTATTATATTTTGATTGAGCCAAATAAGCAATAAATGCCTAAAATAATTGCAATTTACCCTAAGAATAATCAGAAGGATGGAGAATAAATAAACTTTATTAAAAATGTAATTTAAATATTACCAAAGTATAACTGATTTGATATCAATTCCTGCAGCTGTAATCAAGGAATTTTACAGATTGTTCATAAGTAAATGTGTCCACTGAGAAAGTGATTGTTTGGACCACTACTCCACTTTTCCTTGCAAAGTCACTTTAACTCTGTGATTCACATCCTCTTTCTTTCTTCCTGCAGCCCGCATCTCTGCATCCATCTCAGTATTTTGGACTCGTAGTAGCTGGAAGCCCTGACCGCAGACCAGCACCCATCCCGTCTTTTCTCTCTTGCTCTCAGTGGAAGCATTGACACCCGTCTCTGTGTTTACTTCGCTCTCTGTCTCACCCACGCTGTCAGTCTCTGTTTGATTTCTACTTTCACCAGCTGTCTCTCCTCCCCTCTCATCACTGGTTTGATAAACTGGGTCGCCTGTCTCGCTCATGGCCTCATCAGGTCCTCCACCCTCGGCTTCATCAGCTGTTTGCTTTTCCTTTTTGAACTGTGCTGCTGTCTTACATACTGTTTTTAATCCTGTTTGACTCTCTTTCCCTCCTGAAATTACTATCTCCTGTTCAGACTCAAGCCTCATTTTCCTTTTTTCAACTCCCTCCTCCTCCTCCATCATCTGCCCGCCCCACACAGCGAGTCCTGCAGCATCTGCAACATGGGAGCACAGCGCCCCCGTGTGGCTGATACCTGTACTGCCTACCCTCCACAGGCAAACCCTCTGATCTGCAGAAGTGGAGACCACCAGGCCGGGGCTCAGGAGCTTAAGGGCGGTCAGAGGGGCAGCATGAGCGAGTGGGATGTGGGACTGGGAATGAAGATGGAGATGAAGCTGGTTTGATGGTTGGAACTGGGTTTGTGGAGAAATGTGGGGCTCAGAAATCTGAGAAAAGCCTCTGCTGCCCCCAATCGTTCCGTCCTCTGGGTACTGCACCCTTATCATGGACACTGTCAGCTGCCCATCATCCCCTCCGCTAGCAACAGTTACCAGGCAACCGCCCTCTTGTTGTTCCAGTTTCTCTTCCCAAACAGCCAATGAGTTGACGCCGCTCTGGTGGGCGTGAATGTCAAGGCAGAGGATTGGTGGAGGTGAAGCGCTGCTCGAAGTGTCGGACGATAAGGAAGAGTTATCAGTCAGATCCCACACTGCAATTCTGCCATCTGTTGCAGCACTGAACAGCAACTTATACCTGAGAGAGAGAGAGACGTAAATACAAACATGTACGTGAAATCTGCTTTCTTCAGATTTCTCTTTAAAAAACAAAAAAAAAAGTTATTTTGAAAATTGGACCTAAATTTACCCAGAGCAAAGCAAGACAACCACAAGCTGGTGTTATATGGACAATATTCTTCAGTCTGATATTGGAGATTCCAACTGAACTGTTAACACTGATGTAAAATAAAGTAATTTGATAAAATCTGCATTTACAGAGCATTTGCTGAGAATATAACTTTCTTGACTTGTGCAAAGTGGATCTGCCTGCTGTGAAGCATCTAATCTGCCAGAAATATAATTCACTCAATATAGAAAATACAGAAGGAGAAGACGTGATTCTGCCTGTTTATACAATTTAGTAGTCTTGAGTCACGGAAGTGTACGCAAAGTGATTCTCTAAAAAGTCCCCTAAAAAAATTTCATATGAAGAATATTGACAGACATTACAATTTATGGATGGTCCGTAAAGCAGGTTCAGGAAATAAAAAACTTAACTTTAATTAACTCACCTGTTGCCCTTTTCATCCTCCAGGCTGCAGGCTGCAACACTGAGCACACAGCGCTGGTGGTAAAACGTCTCCCACAACAGGTCAATCTGATGTTTAGTTTCACAGACTGAGAACAATCTGGAAAGGACAGTAGTGGAGTTGAGAAGACAGAAAGAAAAGGAGAGAGTTGAATCAATTTAAGTGACAGAACAAGAGCAAACAGCATCTCAAAGGAGACAATGGAGCATACAGAGAGTTAATATCTTCGGCCACATTAAAGCTACATTTTGCCAAGTAACAAAATATTTCAACACATTTTCTCTCACATTCAGTTAAAATCACAATCACTACCTCTTTACTAGAGAAAGTACTAATTTGAGAGCATTGAAACTGTTGGAAGACATTCTGATTTTATATTGAAAATCTTCTCCTCAGCTAATGAGAGAGAACTTTTCATTTTGCCTGCGATGGACACCAACCTGAGAGCTCCGTCGCTGCAGGCCAGAGCCAGAAGAACACAGTCTGTCTTCTCATCCACCGCCACTACAGACATGTATCTGAAAACACACACACGACTGGTAAGACTGGATAAGACGGAGATTCAAAGGAGCAGGAGTCAATTTAGCTTTAACTGAAATTAGTTGCTGATTTTCTTCAGCGCTCAGCACATTTTTCCAGTAAAAAGTTCGAAAACACTTGGAGAATGTCTACTTTTCTTGATGAAGACGGGCATGAAATAAAGGAAGGAGAGAATAGGCACTCAAGGTAGAAAGAAACGGGTAGTCATAAAGAAAAGTTCATCTTTTAAGGGATGAAGTTCCCTTCACACAGTACATGCAGATCAATCATCAACTTGCCTCGTTTCTGGATCCACCTTCACCGTCTTGTGTCGGTTCCGCCTCCTCTCCCACTGTTCGTCCAATCGGTGACCGGCCACCTGGATCACCTGGCAGGAGGGAAGCAGTCTCTGCATGTCCCAGCTGACCAACAGTCGGTAACACTGCATCTGAGCTCGCCCTCCAGCTGACAGCAGCAAGGCAGAGAGAGACTGTGTCTGGTTTTCGCTCGCTCCCTCTGGTCGTGTCACCGCTGTCACCGTCCGAACACTTGAGATGTGGTCGGTAATGACTGACAGAACTTTGATGCTGCCAGAGTTGGGATTTATTGCCAGGACTGTTAAGCTGGTGTCCTCTCCTCCCGTCACCACAATCTCCCAGTGCTCCTCCTTCTCCTTTACATCATCTTTGAACCTATCGCTTCCCCCAGTTTCAGTCAAATCTCCAGTACTGTTTGTTTGAATCTCATTCTTAACTCCCCTTATCATCCCCAGCCTACATACACATCCAATCCCCCTCCCATGGACGCCCTCTCTCAGGCTCCATCCTCCACTCTGTCCCGCATTACCAGCCCAGCTCTGTGCTTCTCCAGGGGGCTGCGAAGCCAGGACAGCCCCCTGTTTAATGAAGACCAGAGCTCCATATCCGGGCCAAACCCCTTTGTGGGACGGCCAGAGACTCCATGAGCGATGCCCCCCACCACAAGGCACCACTAACAGCCTCTCCTGCCTCACTGGGTCCCAAACCACAAAGTGGACAGCATGAAAGCCAACGATGGCAAACCTGGCTTCTCGTCCCTTGTTCTCTGTCTTTTCTCCTCTAAAGCTGCCCTCCTGCTTTCCTTTCAGCTTTTCTACAAAATCCTTTGTCTTATAGTGGTTCTCACATTCCTCTCTGAGCTCTTCCTCCTCCTCCTCCTCCTCAGCAGAAATGTCATGCTCAAGAATCAAAACCCTCTCCAGCCACTCCATCCCCTTACAGGCCCGCTGGACTCTGAGAACCTCCAGCTGAAGCCCGCCTTTGTTCTCTGCACTCTTTTCTTCGAGTTTTCCTTGTGGTGTTGGATGCACTCTGAAGACCCTGACACAGCCGTCCCTGCCAGTGCTGTAGAGCAGTCCCTGGTATTCAAACACTGAAGTTACACCTTGTTTTCCATGCACACCAAACAGGCAGCTCAGTGGCTGCAGGATTTGGTTTCCAGCTTCTTTTATTTTTCTCTCCTCTCTCATTTTATCTTCTCTGTCTCCACTGCTTCCCATTTCCTCAGCCCATTCATCTGTCAGCGAGCTTTCATCCGCCCTTTTGTCATCTCCCATTTTTTGATTTCCTCTTTCCTGAAACAACAGCAGGGAGCCTCTCCTGTCCCCGCAAACCCACAGTGACTCCTGTGACATGGAGTTGAGGCGCACTGCAGCTGTCAGCCAGCGTTTGGCACAGGGGGGAAGGAGGAAAGGAGGCAGGGGATTCACACTGAGAGCAAAGGAAGAGTCTTCATCTAATTCTACCTCCAAATACCAGCGATAGACAAGTCCTTCAGCGTCCGATGCTAGCAAACACGAGCCTTCCTCTGCCTCTTGCCAAATGAGACTATGAATCTTCCCTGATCCACCTGTGAGAAGAATCCCACTCTGAGGATGAGAGATGGGGAAGACCTGTAAGGACCCGCTGAGGTTTCCCACAGCACACAAATTCACTTTTGCTGTTGAGTCTTTCACGCTGACAGTTGTTGTTTCCATCACACAGTAAGACTGAAACTCAGGAGTCCCCTGCCAAACCATCTCCCACTGCCCATCGCTGTACTGGTACACTGTTCCGTGGTCAGTGCAAACCACAAACTTACTCTGACTCCAGCTTGAATTTCCACACGCTTCCCCTGCTAGACAAACCACTTTAGGTAAGCCTTGACCAGGAAATTTCAGGTCAGTGAGCTTCTCTGTCACAGTTTCCTCATTTCTCTCCTCGCTCTCCTCCACCCTCCACAACCTCACCCCTCCGTCTGCCCCTCCTGTAGCCACCCATCTCTCTTCATCTCCTGTTCCCTCACTGACTGCGAGCGCACGAACCCCGCCTGCTCTGTGTCCCTTCAATGTCCGAACCACCTTGCCACCTCCAGCCCAGTCCCACACCAAACAGGCTCCGTCTTCCCCAGCACTGAACACTTTCCCCGGGGAGAGACACACCGAGAATACCCTCGCCTGATGTCCATATAGGACCCTTAAACAAGCCGGGTTCAGGTCCCCACATCCGCCTCTGGGGCCCCCTAAAGCACCAACACCCCAGACTCTCACACTGCGGTCATCAGAAGCTGAAGCCAGCCATCCTTTCTCCTGGAGGTAAGAGATGCTGAAGATGACCCCACTGTGGCCAAGCAGACGTCTCTCGACTGGAGCTTTGTGTGTAGAATCGTCTCTTTTGTCTCCTTCAGGCTTCCAGAGAACCAACTGATTGAAAACAGTCCCTCCTACTACGACGGTATCTGTCCAGGATTCATGCACAAGAAGGAGGGCAGAGTACAGCAGACACCCCTCCAGACAGGAGCGCTGAACCAGGGCGTTTCCTGTAGTGACGTCCAGGAGGAGAGCACTGTTGTGGGCTACAGCCACACAGAGCAGTGAGTGTTTATCTCCAGAGAGCCAGCGGGCATCCAGGGCCCAGTCCTGCAGCTCCATGAGGGGGCCCAGAATCTCCAAGCGCAGACAATCTTCATCCTGGAGATCCACATGGAGCCTCACCAGCCTCACAGCCTTGCCTCCAAACACTGCGAGATCACAAAAGTAGGGCTGCCAGGTGGAGCTCAGTTCTGTTGACGGACAAGAGGAGATTTTGTGAATTTATGAGAGTGAATAAACTGAAAGACAACATCTTTGAAAAAAAAAAACTGTAAGTAAGTGCAAAACTCTCTTAACCAGCACTGGAAAGTTTAACTAGCCATCACAGCCAAAGATAATATCCCCTGAAATTTTTGTAAATACCAACCAAAGTAAGAGTTATTTGTCCATCTGTTTTCACTCACATCGGCTAGTCATGTTTTCATACATCCCGACAGAAGTGAAGAAATGAAACAACCTCCCTGAACACAATAGAAAAAATCAACACGTAGAAGGGAAAACCAACATCTTTCTGTGCTAACCACCTTTCTCCTTCCCAAATGTTCCCGTGGCAGAGCTCTCTGCTGCGGCAGCCGTCAGACTTCTGGGTCTTATCCCGTGGATTCTGTGGTTTTGGAGCACACTCAGGGTGGCATAGGCTTTAGGGCGAGGTTTGATACTGTACACCATCAAGACTGGACCCTCACCTGTCATTAAAAGGTAACAAAAGATTTTGATATATTGTGTGATTCTTCACTGTGTTCAGTCTTATTTCAAAGTGAGCACGAAAATAAGTGACAGACTCTTCATTATAAAACACATGACACAAATGACTGCATTTAAACTTTTTACCCATGCATTTGTACTAAAACCTCTACAGACATGCATAAAAATAATAAAGCATATAGTCAGGAAATTCTGCGATTTTTGGTTTGTCTTTGCAGATTCTTATTTGTGCATCAGAATAAATATAAACTTTACACTAAAACCCAACCCCGCTTCTTACCTGTCAGCAGACATGCATCCTGGAGGAACTCCGCAGCTGTGACTGGAGCCGCCAGAGCTGCTGTCTCCATCGCTTAATGATTGATAAACTTGCATTGAGGACACATTATCAACGATGCCTGGAAGATTTAAAGTGACAACATACTTTTGTTACACATTGAAGAGTCAAAAAAGACGGAAACCAGGCAGCGTCATTGTCAGCATTTTATATATCAAGATGTTTATAAAGTCCACATTGTCAACATTAGCCTTTTAGTTAGCAAAACAAGCTAACTAACTCGAGCACTTCTCGACTAATTTTGTGTTACTTAAAGTTTATTTTCCAGGTAAATACAAATAACGCTGCATGATTTACTTACATACAGCCTCTGAAGCAACATAAATGTGTTTCAATTCAGCATTAAAACATCTTTATTTGTGTCCACGGTCCGCTTGAATCCAGTACATGTGTTTCTGCTCTCGTTTCCGTGCCGCGTTTTAACCAATCAGATTACACTGCTGGTTTCCTGGACGCTGATTGGGTAGAAACAAATTAGTCACGTTCCTATTGGAGGAAACGACACATGTGACCGACTGCCATTGACTTCTGCTGCCCTCATGAAAAATAAGACGTTTAGCACCACCCATGTTAGGCCTGTTTAAAAAATTATGTATTACTACTTTATTCTGTGTCTCTAAGTTATTTTTTTAAACTTTTGTCAACATTAATTTGGATAATAATAAACAAATTAATTTGATAAATATATTTTCTATTCACTACGGCAGCAGATACAATTGTGCAGTTTCTGTCTTTCTTTCTTATACTTTCAGTTATTGTAGATAATCATGGGAATATCATATGAGGTAGCTCAATGCACCAATGTCAACGCCATATTTATGTCAACAATAGGCCTAAACATAGTAATTTCTATTAATATGCGCAGTGATACAGACTAAACTAATTCGTTATTCCGAGTGTGCATGAACGCATCAGGAGGCAGTGGAGGCAGCGCCTGGCTGTTAGCGGTCCAGCTAACTTCGCCGCTAACTATGCCTGGAAAATGTAAATTCCAGGACTCCTGGCTCTCAAAGGGCATTTACAAGGACTGGCTGGTAAAGGATCTGCAGGACATCCACTTCGCCCGATGTAAGGCCTGTTGTAAATCAATCAAACTTCAGACCATGGGCGAGGCTGCTCTCACCAGCCACGCAGGGGGAGCTGGCCACAAAGCGGCGGTCCGCAAGCTAGTGGAAGGTAGCTTAGCCTCAATTATACCACGAGTCAACTGTTCAGCAAGCATGCAAAGAGATGCGTTTGAATGTGAGTGATACTAACCAATCAGCCGTCACCGTTGAGCTGGTTTTGGGTTGAGATGCTGCAGTTTTCTGTTGGTATGTGTTTATTTGGCTGTAACGACAGTCTAGACGTGTGAGTGCTGAAACATCTGGATCAGGTCATCAGCCACAGTTTCTATCTCTTGTCGTCTATTTTTTTTTTTGTTGTTGTTGTAACCTGTCATAATCTCGCATGATTTTCATGAACGGCCTCATAAATTCATACATTTCTATTCTGTACAACAAGAGCCTTAAAAACACAGCAGTCAACACTTCTCTGCAGAGAAGATGAAAAGCAGCTGTCCTTGAACATCTGCAGCCTGCTGAACTGTCACTGAGCGCCGGCTCCTCAACAACAGAGCAACAGACTCATCAGCAGCTCTGATGAAGCCGAGCACTGTACTTACTGTGATAAAACAACAACAACAACAACAACAACAACAATAATAAGTGTAGCTGTGATGTAATTAAAGTATATGTATATATAATCACATTCAGTATATATAATTAGGTAAATGTAATTAGGGCCCTTAGAAACCTGGATTGACATCACTTTTTCTTGTGCTGCATCCAAATACCTTTCATAAGTATTTAACACTTCCAACCCAAAGCAGTTTGATTTGACTTCTTCCTCGAAAAGATGGGAAAAAGGCAATAAGCAATTAAGCAAAACATGCTCCACAAATTACAGGATTTTGTAGATATAGAAAATAGTTTCTAAAAAGGCTCCAGAAATCTCCAGAAAAAAGGGGGTATTACTAATTATCATAATTATATATTTAAAAAATCTTTGAGCCTTTGAGAAATTTGATGGGATACATGTTCGGTCGGGCTAACATGTTTACATGTATTTTTAAAAGCCCAGTTTAGTACGACTGACACAATAATTCAACTTTTTTTTAACATCATATAAACATACTGGCTGGCTTTATATGAGGCCATTTGCATTTTCTTTTTTTATTTTGCATTCTCACATTCGCTACTCAGGTGACATGCTTGACACATGGGAGAAATTTTAATTATGCAACTTCACCACTAGATGCTACTAAATGCTACACACCGGACCTTTAAAAACCATTGACATAGGTGAAATTCCCAATTCTGGGTAAACCTATTAAATAACTCATTCTTTGCATTTTTACAGCTGATGACAAAGATAATCTATGTTTCACTGCATTTAATAACATGCTGCTGAGAAACAGCTCAGTATCAAGCTCAGTGTTTTCAAATTTAAAGCGCGAGTTCATTCTTACTACTAAACCACATTTTCTCACAGCTCGACCATCGCATCTTACTATGAAATCTGAATAAACACACCGTTTATAAGATGCTCAAGTGTTAAGAGAGTCTAAAGACTGCCAGCTGTTTGTTTGGTTTCTGAACCAAAAAACCCTTTTTATTTTCTGGAACTAACAACCTTGTTGCCCTTCTTCTTGTTCCTACTCTGAAAAGTGCTTTGGGGTGTTTCATGTTCATTTGTGAAGTAAATCCAGAGTTTTCCAGCCTTTACAAACAGTAGTTTAGGTGTTCTTTGTGTAATTTCTTCACCATGCACAGAAGATGTTGAGTTTTTTCTTTATTTTGCCCTCTAGTGTGAGATCAAAATCAGCTAGAAAACAATAATAAAGAGATTCAGGGATTTAGTAATTCTGCTCATGGACACTTCAGTGAGGTAAATAAGTGTTTGCCAGGAGAGTTGAAACTTTCTTATTTTAACATCCTGCTGCACTAAAGGATGATCAGTTTGTTAATTGGTCAAACGTATGAGGCATCCAGCCTGGAGACTGCTGAATATTACCTGAATTTCATGTTTAGATGGTAAAGTGTTGGAAATTGTCATTACGGAACTCAGCTTAAAACGATATTATTGACAGTAAATTTGAGTCTGACATTGCTGTAAAGATTTACATCCCAAAATAGACTGATTTCTGTTTATTGGCCATCACGTCTCAATACTTTCACTCTGAACAGTTTAAGTGCCGTTGAGTTAACATCGGTAAGTCAGGAGTTCATTTTCCACTCCATGCAGAACGATGCATGCATACATGATGGTGTGAGGTGCTTTGGACACGTGTGTTTGTCTTTTTCGTGTTTGAGTGAAGGCGATGTACCTGCGTGCACCAGAGGGAGGCGCTCTCTGCCCATTTTCCTGAAACACATTCACCTGCAGTCCCTCCCTGACTGTCTGTCCTCTCTTCTCATTAGCAGGTAATTTGATGCTGATAAATGCTGCTGGACAGATAAACGGCAGTGTGAATCAGGTAAATATGCTAAAGAGATTATTTTACATTTACTTTAGAGGCAGAATTCAATGAAAGAACAACATTTAAATGCCAAATGTTTCACCAGCGTGAAGCAATCACTTAAAACTCACTTTGTTCTCTGCATCTGAGGCCGAGGACAGCAAGGAGCAAGTGGCCATCTGCCTCCAGCGTGACGCCTTGGACAGAGTGTCGGCCAGCGACTGGTCCGATCTGCATCACAGCCCCACTTCAAACTCCACCTCCCACAATGCAGAGCTACAGGATGTGGCATTTCCTGCCGCCTACTTCTCAGCACCAGGTATCCACAAGCTGCTGCAGGATTTGTTGCCTAGAGACACTTGTTCAGTGAACTTTTTGTCTGAAAATATTGGTGACCTTTAAATAAACATGTTTGCGTATGATTTTTCAGTATTAACCTGATTTAAACGTTACTCTTCATTAGGAAACTGTCATATGAACAGCACTGAATGATTACCTTGATCTTCATGCAGTCGTGGTTTATGTTTCCATGTCTGAGGAGCTTCAGTTAATATGTTCCTCAAAATTCTCAGTCCTGTGTGACCTTTTTCTTAACTCTGACCTCTCAGGCACCTCCCGACTCATCAGCCAGCGCCTCCACTCGACAGACGGCGAGGTGGAGGAAGCGCACGACTCTGTGGAGCTGTCGAGACTGGAGAACCAGCAGAAAACAGAAGCACTGGAGCAACAGCAGCAGATGAAAATCCTGGAGTGGGAGAACAGGATGAAGGTGCTGGCGTGGGAGCAGGAGCTGGTGAAGGAGAAGAGGAGAGCGACCCGGCAGAAGGAGAAGGCGTTCAGGATGAAGAAGGCATACTACAAAGCCAAGCTAAAGAGGATGGGCGAGGACGTGCCGCCGTCTTCCTCCAGCAGCTGCGATGAAGAGGAGAAAACATCTGATCCGACAGGATGAACTTTTTTTTTACTGTTGTGTTTTTATTCGCGCTCGTTTCATTGTATTCTTTGATCTATATGCCATGAAACTGTTACTATTTTTATAAATTGTTTTGTATTTTAATGCAGGAGAAGGATTCAGAGTTGCTTTAAATCAGCTGTTCTCACAGTGAGCCAAAATGACTCTTCCTGTTTTTGAGTGAGACTTCTTTTGAGGTTTCATAACCTGTACAATTTAGCAATCCTACTGGTTGGTTCTAGTGGGACATACAGTAACGATATGCTGCAAAGTTCTGCTTTTTAAAAGCATCAGTGAAATTAGTTGGGTTGCGGACTCCTCAAAAGTACAAAGAAGCTGTTTTTTAAAGCTTGTGACATTATTACATGTGGTCGAGCCATCAAACAATCCCTCTGCAACGCGACGACCACCTTCTCTGTCCAAATACGCCTCCTCAGAGATATTCAGAGTAAACTAAACTACAGCTGAGTACAAAATTTCATTAAGATTACCCGAAGTGGTATTAACAGAAAAGTACATGGAAATGAAACATGAATACTTCTGCAAACCTTGCATAGTAGCTTTAAACTATGTGAAAGGGTTGAGATCAAAATCACAGCAATCATATTTTATATGTCAGTCATCACAATGTGTCTTCAGTATTCAACGTTTTGAGACGTTTGTTGATGTTTAAGTTTGATAGTGTCTGTGAAGGTCATGGCCTTTTCTAGGGGGTACGGCATTTTAAAGAATGTATTGAGATTACATCTAATCACTGCAGATGTAGAACTGAAATGACTCTGAAACGGACAATCTGTTATCACACTTGCTTTGCTTCTTTCGCATGTTACTAACATGAGTGCTTCTGTCTTTGCTTTGTAAATAAATTTGCATTTGGTACAAAGTTTGAGTCAACGCCGGGCAGGTGATAATTCAGAGAAAAACCTGAATAAATGATTTGAGAAACGCTCACCACATGACCATGAGAGGAGTATGTGGACCGTGCTGTGAAGGACTCTGCTGATTTTAGGATCAGGCAGCAGGGATTTGCTCCCATTCAGCCACAAGAGCATTAACTGGCATGTGGGTATAGTTATGCACTGCAGCTCCCTCTGAGCATTAGAGGTGCTGGTAGGCATATTTTTTAAACTTTGCATAGTTGCCCCCAGTTTCCAGTCATTACACTGAGCTAACTGCCTTGACACACTGATATAATCTTTTTTGCAAAGAAGTGAATAAGCAAAATATCCCTTCACCCATCTGTGTGTCTTAAAGCGAACATTTCTTTTGTATATTAGGAGTATAAACATAGAGCTGATGATGTTCCAGCAGCATTTAGAACTATTAGAACAAGACCGTCCATCCCACTGTCCTGGACTCCCATCACCCCCTAACACCCCCTAATGTTGCCAGGATAATTGTCACATGAAATGTTCCTATTGTCCCATTCCTACTCATGTTTTTTCAAGGACTGGTGATGTTCTGTCTCAGCCGGATGCTTCTGTTTTTGCTGGAAATCGAGGTGGCAGCTGAACATCTCCGACGCCTCTGAAAGTGACAGAATACTTTGAGAGTCAAAACAAGTCAGGGAGAGAGCCTTCCAGGAAAACGTGTCCCTCTGTCAGGATGTTTCCTCTGCTCGGCTTTTCTCACCTGAAAATGTCTGTTCTCACGTATATGAAACAGTGCACACACACGCACACACACACGCACACATGCACGCACGCACACGCACACACACACGCACACACACACACACACACACACACACACACACACACACAGAATAAACGAACAGTCATGTAGGAATAAGTCTTTTTTTTAATGTCCAACATTTCTCTTGTTTCCGCGGTAACAGGGGAACAGCTGTTTCCATGCCGCCATCCCCTTGCCGACGGCGGGATAGAAGGCATCCCATAATGAACACACAAGCTAACAAAGACAATCTCCCATCCCTCCTCCTCTTTCTCCTCTCCACGACTATTTCTCACTCTGTTTCTTTTCTTCCGTCACTTCCCCACTTTGTTTCTTTTTTCAGAACACATCACAACGTTTTAGTCTCAACTCCGTCTGTCTTTCTGTCTCCCCTCACTTATGCAGCTCAGATTGGTCTAAACCAGATTAACTTGAAGCTAGAAGATATTTCACTTCCGTACATTTCGCTTAATGATTTGATTTTGTGCACGCGAAGCTTCTGTCTTCGATCTATAACAGTGAAGAGGGAGGAAAAAGGTTTGATTTGGGAAATATCTGCAGCACTATTTACACCCAGTATTAAACTTTGACTTTAGATATGTTTAGATATGTAGACACTGTCTGGGGAGGATAAATGCAGGATAGGATTCAAATTCAAGTTTGTTTTTTCCATTTTTCCACATTTTAACCTCCATGATCGGAAATGGAAACCAAATGAAATTCTTTAAAGTGTCCTGCATCACACTGTAAACAGACATTTTTATCTTGACATTCCTCTCTCTTCTTGTCCTCTATTTGTTACAGTGAGAGACTCAGATTATAAGAAACAGAGACGTGGACAAAAAAGAAATCACATCTTTACCTTGTACAAAACGGAAACATAAATACAGTGTCAATAAATAAATTATCATTAAATAAAATAAATCTCATGTCTGTACAAGTTAAAGGTACTGTCAGGTGAAGATAAACGGATCTGTGATGAAAAATGTAAAAGAAAACAGAGCAGCTGAATGAAACAAGTGAAGAGGAAAGTCACATATTTTAGGCGTACTACCCCTTCAACAGACTAGTGAGTAGTGTTCCCCTGTAGGAGCATTTTTGGCAATAATACTTGACAAATAGGTTCACGTGTCCAATCCCACAGACACGAGGATAACAGAGCAGCGGTAAGAAATATCCTTTTTTTGAGATGTGTGTGTTTATTTCCACTATCTGCATTTCTTTCTCCTTCTTCTTCTCGGTGATGACTAACGTCCACGCCCTCCTCCCCGCAGTTACATTTTGCACAGTCACGGTTTCTGACCCAATTTGTTCCAACCTTGTCCTGTTTTGTACTTCATGATTTGCTCTCTTGCTCATTATGCTCTATCTTAGCCTTTTTTTTCTCTTTTAAATCCTCTCGCTGTGCTGCTGTTATTACAAGTATTGTTTGACTGTCACAGTGCTCTCTGCTTGAGGACACACAGACAACACGTTTTGCCTTCAGTTTTTATGAGCAACTGCATTTTTTTTTCATTACAAAAAAACACAGCTACAGTATGTTAGCCAGAATCCTTAATCCCTCTGAAGGCTGCTGCTGTGTGTGTTGTTACCTTCAGGCCTGAACTCGGCGCTCGCTCCAACAGCTGTGAGAGAGGAGCAGCAGCTGATGGAAAGACCTGCATCTCAAAAACCACTTAGAGGCTTTTAGCGCTGACACGACTGACATCTCCTCTCCTCAGCAGACTGCTACGGTGCTGCAGGAGCTCCGCCGCATCTTGCAGGAGGTCTCATCCTTATACAGCGGTCTAAACAACGAGAGCAAATGTGTTCTGGTGTGAGTCTCTTTTATCAATGACCGATCTGGTTGGATGTTTGAGCCTGTTTTTCAGGACATTTCTCACATATAAAGGATGTTCTGATGTAATTTCCCAGCAACTGTGTTCAACCAAGGAAAAATTCTCATTTGGGATTCATGTGCTGCAGACATGAGCCAATATATTGTGGGAGATACCAGTCTGGATATGTACTGCAGGTCTATAAACGAATCTCTGAGCACACAGACAGAGACATGACTCATAACGCCTTCCCTCTGATCCGCTCTCCTACATGCCAAACCAAAATCTACTTGCTTATTCAGTATGCAGCCAAATAAAATACCAACCAAAGTGGGCCGTGTTGTTGCGCAGATCTAGGGCCTCATTAAGCCTTTGAGTGACTTTTCACTTTTCATGTGCTGCTTTCAGACACCTTTCACAAGTGTTTAAACCTTTGAACCCTGAGTAAAATGGTGTGATTTACTTAAAAAACATGGGAAAATGGCAACTTGGTAGGAAAATGTTCCACATACTGCTAGAAATTAGATTTGGAAAAATATTCTTAAAAATGATAGGGGAAAATGTCAAGGGGATTAAAAAGAAAAGCTGCAGAAATATTTGTAATGATCATAATCACATTATTAAATTAATAACTATTACAATTTTTTAAGCACCTTTTCCTAGTCTTGTTTGCCTTTTTTTAAAATTTTGTTTTGTTTTTACTAATTTTCAGGTAATTTTATTATATATTTTACGTATTTCTTGCTATTTTCGGCTCATTTCTTTGTTCACTGCTCATTGCCCTCTTCCCATGTTCTTAACAAACCAAATTGCTCAGGTCTCAAAGGGTTGATAAAAAAATCAATTTAGACTTGTTTCCATTGCACAAGCATAAAAAAAAACAAACAAAAAAAAAAAAAACATAAGAAAACTGAATAACACCCAGAGTCATTTTCGTCACATAAAACTGGAGAACAACGGTGCACGGTACTGATTTTGTCCCTTTGGCTTGGATTTGCACAGAACTTCTGCATGAGAAGCTTTAATAAATGCGTCTCCTGGATGCTGCCAGAGAGATTCGGCTGCTCCCGTGGCGTATCTTGAGGCAGGCTGAGTTGTGATGCATCAAAGAGCAAAATACCTTGAGGGGCTTTATATGGTTGTTACATGATACAGCCTCACACGGAGGAGCACACAGTTATCCACCTTCACGCGCCAGATCTCCGAAATATCAATCGACTGATATGGTCTGGTTCAGACAGCACCAGGCACAAAGATACACAGACTGATGACGAGGTCACATTCATATACAGTGGATCACAAAACAGCACAATCTCCTCAAAAAGATGATACTTTAGCGACTGAGCTTTGATAGTTGAACCACCAACTCTGAACCTACATGTGGTTTTAGCTTAACGTTGGCCATCTCTCTCTTCACAATCATCTTCCATCAAATCTCTTCTCTTATAATAATCCCTCCCTCTATTTACAATCACTTCTCGCTTCTTTGATATTTTCCCTTCGACCGCGCGCTGCGGTTTCGGTAATCTCATCAGATACTATTGCCGGACCCCCTGTCGCTATACACAGAGTTGATGAACGTGAGGAAAAGTTTTTGAGGAAAAATGTTTTCATGGGGAAATTTGGGGATTTTTTTTTCTTTGTAGGGGAATCGTCTCCCTCAGCAACGGACAAGACTGCACTCGCACCAACCTCACTCACAACCTCACACGGACACAATCATTAAAAAAACGAAAACAAAAAAAAACATCACAAGAGATTTCTTCTTCATCTCCAATGAAAAAGATACAAAATGTATAAAAATGTTATTTACAGTCTTTTTTTCTGATGTTGTCTGGATTGAGTTGACTTTTGCGTTTGACCTCTGAGGAGTATGTTTGTCTTTAACAGTTTTTAGGTAGTAGAGGTGGTTGACTCATTGTCCACAGAAACGTCACAGATCACTGTAGGCGATGGGACTTGAAAAACCTAATTTATACAGTACAAACCGCCCACGAGTGTCCTCCTTTATCCTCATGGACGCTCTGTCTTTTTTCTTTCCAACTCCTCTGTTCCAACTTTGTGTCCAGTCCTCTAATGTCCCAGGGTGCCCCGGTGGGCCAGGGCCATCCATGACCTTTGAACTTGTCCCTGATGGTTAAAGCACTGTCACAATGCATAAAGGGATATGGAGGCTGTCATCAAGACTGTCCTTCACTTCTGTTGGCTCTGAGGTGAAGGAAAAGAAAATGAGTCATCAATACAGCAACTTCTCTGCTGGTTATCATTTCACTTCCACATAATGATGATAATATACAGTAAATACAGGAGCAAAATGGAAATGAGCTGTTAGAGGAGAGAGGAGGCAGACAGAACAACACAGACACAAGGGAGAGGAAGATAAAGAGGCTGAAAAGTAGGAAGTGGAACAGAGGGAGCTAAGTAAAGTTGAGATAAAACGATGGTAAAGACAGGAAGGAACAATAAGAGAGGTGAAGAGAAGAGTTGAAGAGTGGACAGGATCCCTGTGGAGCTGCTGAGGAAGGAAAACTCTGTCAGGCGAGAGAAACGGAAGGAGAGGCGAGAAAGCAAAAGTCTAAAAGTGTGAGGATAAAGGACAATGAGGAGTTAAAGGAATAGTTTGGATTTTTTCAAGTGGGGTTGTATGAGGTACTTATCCATAGTCAGTGTACTACAGACAGTGTGCGGTGGTCACTGGGATGTCTCTTTAAAGAAACACACAAGAATACTGACACGGAAGACAAGTAATGTACTGCTGTGGATTGCAGCAGCAGCGAGACATATTACAACCACCTAAAAGAGTTAATATTGGTCTAAGTCTATCTTATTTTTTAGGATATTTCAAAAGCTTTACCTTGCTGTCGGACAGCCCCTTCTGACGGGGTAACTGAAGCCGTCATCTATGCTCTCTTTAACCCTTTGAAACCTGGAGAGACATCACTTTTCTTGTGCTACTTTCAAACGGCTTTCACAAGTATTTTAAACCTTTAAACCCTGAGCACATGGGGGAAACAAGCAATGTGCAACTTGGTAAGAAAATTTCAACAAGTAGCAAGAAATTAGTGGATTTAGAATTTTTTTTAAGCTAGGGACAAAATGTGTAGTGAAAAAAAAAGCTGGTAAAAAAACTGTATTTGTAAAATCAAAATTACATATTTGAAATTCTATTACAGAATTATATATTTTTTTAAGTGCTTTTGTTGTTTGCTTATATTTTAACATTAATATTTTTTCTTTTTTCTTGCGTTATAAAAAAAAAAACTAATTTACAGGAAATTGTCTTGTACTTTTTACCAATTTCTTGCTATTTTTTTGTGTCATTTCTTCTTTCTTTGCTTATTACCTTCTTCCCATGTTTTTAAAGAAATCAAGCCAATTTGCTCAGGTTTCAAAGGGTCAAATCCACCAGACACCTTTGATGAAAACATTGATTTTACCTTCCAGAACACAGGAGTTGACTACTACTACTGCCTCAATTAGTTAGATTGTTTGTGTTACTGTGTGACTTTGTAGTTGTAAGGGTTAATTCAGATTCACCAAAGTCACACAATAACACAAACTAACTAACCGATCAAGCCAGTGGTAGACTCTATAGTAGAGGTAGATCCACAAATCCGATGTTCTACAATGTAACGTTACAGTTTTTGTCAATGGTATGTGGTGGCTTTGAAGACAGCATTGATAACGGCCGCACTTCTCTGCTGGAAAGGGCTGTCTGATGGCAAAGCAGAAGTGAAAATATTCAAAGTACAGTACACTTAAACTGATATTGATTTTTTTAGGTGACTAAACCAGGTTTTGCTGCTGCCCACAGCAGCACATTACTTAGCTTCTATGTCTGTACTCCAGCCTGCTTCTCCAAACTGGAGGAACGCTGACCCCCATCTACTTTTTGTAATACAATGACTATAAATAAATACCTCATACAGCTGGAAAATCCAAACTATCTCTTTGAAGACAAAGCAGAAGATAGTAAAAATAGAAAGTGGACAGGAGGAGAGGGTTAGTAGAGGCAGATTTATTAATCCCAAAGGACTTACTCGGAGTCAGGGGAGACTTCGGATATGCTGTGGGAGGTGGCTGACTGGGGCGGGGAGGGGGAGGGCCCATGCGCAGAGCCATTAGGCCCAGGGTTAGAGGCAGCAGGAGGAGTGAGGGTGGAGGAGTTGAAGGATGCCAGGATGGAGGACAGAATATCCAGGTGTTCACTGGACGGCTGTCGACCCAGAGGGTTTGGATTTGAACCTGCAGTGGGGTACCTACATGGAGGTGCGGAGTCCAGTCGTGATCTGACGTGAGCTGGGAGCTGGTCTTGCGGGGGCTCCTCAGAGATCGGGGGAGGAGGGGAGGAGGAAGGAGGCTGGTCAGGGTGTGAGGGCTGGCGGGGAGGCAGAGTGCGGAGCCACTCCCTGCACGGCTGAGCTTGAGCTCCACTTCCATTGGTCTCCAGCTGCTCCCTCGACCTACTGCTCATCAGCGCCCCCCCTAGGTGCTCCCGGGAGGAGGCCTGCCGCCGAGTTAGCGAGTTCAGGTGCGACCTCGATCCGCTGAGGTATCCCTCCATTCCCGCTCCGACCGCTCCCCCATTTCCGCTCAAATCCTCCCTTGAGGCATGGATGGTGCCTCCGTGGTGGTTGTCCAGTCTGTCCCTGGATCCTGTCAAGTTCTCCCTGGAAGATGAGACTCGCTGGTGATCCAGCCCGAGGCCCCCCAGCCCTGCTCCCTGCCCCAGCCCCAGCTCTCTCCTCCTGGGTAACAAATCCAGGTTGTCCCTGGAACCCCGGGAGTCCAGTCGGTCCCTTGACCCCCCTACGGTCTGCCTCCCTAGTGGGTCCCTGGACAGCTGCCTCCTGGACAGCGAGTCCAGGTGTTCCCTGGAGGAGTAGCGGGAGGCCGGTTGGGAGAGAGAGCCTGAACCTCCGCCTGCACCAGCCGTGGCAGAGTACATGCGACCGTATGAAGCTGCTGGAACACCGCGGTGGCCCAGAGTCGAGGTTCGGTACCAGTTGAGCTCACTGGGGACCCGGCCCATGGTGGAAAGACCCTGAAGTGCAGGGGGACAGCCGAGGCGATTCTTCAGGATACCTGGAAGAAGAAAATAAGAATGTGAGACTCCATTTATAAAATGTTTGTTTTTTTAAAAATATTTTTAGGGATGCTATTTTACATACTTTGTATATTCATAGATGTATATATTTTTCATAATGTTAGAGAAGCCACATTAAACACTGTTTTTTTTATATTTATACCTTACATACAGTTTTTATTGCTTTATCCGTATGATTTGTGTTCCTTTGGTAATTTATTTCAGCTTTTGTGCTTAGTTTTTTTAGATGTGTATGGACTATGTCGATGTCTTCTGACATGTTTGATTATGAAAGTAACTTCATGTAAGGTTCAATAAAGTATCTATCTATCTATCCATCCATCCATCAGACAAAGAGACAGGAGAGCAGAGGTTGACAGCACGGTGAAGATGAGGGTGAAAAAGCAGGAGGTAGAAGAAGTGTGATGAGGAAAGAAGGGGGTTGGAAAAGGACGTCACAGGAGGAAGTGTTTGTGATGGTGAGTGTACATGCGTTGTGGCTATTAATAGGTTCACTGAAATGTCACCCATGCTTCCAGGCAACATGAGTGATTTTAAACTTTGCCTGAATGTCTTACTGACTCACTCAGTGTGTCTTTGCATGTGTGCTGCATCTCTGTGTGTAACTGTGCATATGCCAATTTCATATGTATGTATTCTGAGTACACACACTGTCCTGCACATACAAAAATGTCACCCAAGCTTTTAGGGCCAGATTTAGACCTTAACTGAAGCTTCAAGCTTTAAAGTGTCGTTTAAAGTTTTTTCTGTATGCACAGGGGCATTCTGCTGATTCTGCACTTTAGTGAGTTGTGGGAGGTAAAAAGAAACTTCTGCATGATACCAACATGATGGTGTGTTGACATCACAGACATTATAGACTCTGTCTTAAGACAAACATATTGTCCTTTGCACATCCTGACATCACTAAAAGTATGGTTACTAATAAAACCAACAAGAAAACTCATCATGTGATCTGGCACTGCTACGTTACATGGAGGTGGTACTGAAATAATTAGGATGTATCTCAGTTATTGAGCTGTGTTTTAATTGATGCCTCGCTGATTCAGCTCACACATCTCCTCCATCTTCCTCTTGGCAAAATGCCCCACTGGGGCTTCATCGGTCAGACAGGATGTCCAGAGATTTTTTTGTTAAACAATATGATGAATAATATATTTAATATGCAGGCACATACACTAATATCCACATCTGCATGCCAATAAACCAACTGCACTTGACTTTTTCAAAGATGTAAATGTAACAATTATATGATGTGTTGTTGTAAGTAGATATTTATAGCAACAAGAATTAAAAGTGAGAAAGAAAAGCATAAACATAATTTATCACAGGCACAAGTCTGTTAATTAATGGCAAGTACATAGTGGTATATTTATCATCTAACTTTTTGATATATTCGATATCCATGTGCCACTGTCTTAACTAACATTAAATATTTTGAGCAATTTTTTTTATGCATTAGACATACAGTAAGGACAAACCAAAGAATAGGATGTTAAAAGTGAATCTAAAATGTCAGTATGCCCTTAGATTGTATACACTTGTGTTCTTCTTACCCTTGCGGTGCCGGTGTGGCTGTGTGAGGCCGTTCTCGTCCCCACTGGTCAGCGCAGCATCGGGCTGGTTGTTGTTGGCAGCGTCCTTACTGTAATCTGCCCCCAGGGGGCGCTCTGAGCCCCACTTCTGAAGGCTGTGAGTCTCACACTCCTCCAAGGCTGGCCAGTAGGACATAAGATCATTGCCATCCAGATCTGTAACACACAAAGAGAACAAACACTTTGTCATGAAAACTGTTGTTCCAAAAAGTGACACCTTTATATACATTCACGTTTCCACTTCAAGTCATGACTTCATTGACGAGTGACTGTAATAATACAAAAAGCTTATTAAGTAGTTATTAAGAAATGACTATTGAAAGACTATGGGAATATGGAGGAAAACACTTATATTGCTGTCACCACAGAAAATATCTCTATGTTCTTATGCCTCATATTCTTTTTTTTAATATTTTTAATTTCAAGCATTGCACCTCATTTTGTTATCGCAGTGCGTCCCAGTGAACACAAAACAGATGTCTGTATCAGATAGCAGGTGTCTGCAGAAAAATAGCATATTTTCTGTATGAAATAACAGCCAGGACTAATTAAAAGTGGCATATTGGTAGAGAATGTATCAGATTACTGCAAATGAGTAGTTTTCTTTGTATATACTGAAGTCAACCATAAAAGTCCAAAAACAGTGAAAGAAATTTTATTGAAGCCCATTATGTCATCTTATTGCTTGTTGTGTTGAATAGATCTAAAGATATTCCATTTACAATTCTGTTTTTGCTAAATAAATTATTCAATTATCAAAATGATTGCAGAACCACCTTTGTTCATTGAGAAATTGAATAATCATTATCTATTCTGGCTATAAAATACATATTACTTTAAAATAACAACAATAAGAAAAGGTTGAAACTATCCATTTATTGGATCTTTCTTTTCAGCTGTCCACTTAACACTTACTCAGTTATGCACTCAGTCCTCTCACACTGTCCAGTCTGCGGCTCTACTGAATCGATGAAGACTTTAATGCTTTGTTACAATGAATAGGCCGCCATCTTCACACAGTGACCTTTCAGTAAAAAAGCCCACATCCCTCAGCACTGCTCTGGCCCTGCACTTTGACTGCACTGATGAATTGATTGGACTGTACTGGCCATCTGGTTCCTGTCCTCCTCTGTTCAGCTGACAGCTTTGCTCCATGTTTTACCCCGAATAGAGTTCATGTGATCCAGATGGCTTATTAGGCTAAGAATTGATTACTTATGTGGATTTATAGATTTGCCTGTCTGGCCTTTTCTCACAGTGAAACATTTCACAGAGCACTCTATATGCATGACATTTATATCACATACTTTGAAGTGCAGAAACTCATATTTTATGCATGATATCTTTTCATGTGTATCAAAACAAAAAAGGTATTGATTCGTGGCGAGTGGCACTGACATTCTCTTGTTGTGTGTGTTTGTGCCTACACATGTTGTATGTTTCTACATATCTGAGATAAAAGATTGGACTTATTTCTAAAGCAGGGACATAAATTACTCGACTCTGCTGGCTGGCAGGAGTCTGACTGTGTTCACTCCCTACAAGGGAAGGGCATGAGTACTTGAGGTTTTGATTTAGACGTCAGTATTCACATAAAGTAAAGAGCAATCACATTTTTTTGCTTTGTAAAAATAACCGTGAAAATATAATACATATAAATGTTCTGACTCTGCTCTATTAAAAGTTCACGTCTCGGACAGGATGCAGTGTGATGTAAGTGTTGTCAATGATAGATGAAGAGAAAGCTCTACACAGGTGCACATAACGTTGAGTGTTTTCAGTCAGATATGACGCAATCCAACAGAGAGAATGGTGGCACTGTGGTCATCTAGATAACGTATGACCTGCTTTTGCCTTTTCTCTGCTGCAGGGGGATGTTTGGAAGTATTTCGACAAAAATGTTTGGTACAGGCAATTTAACGTTAAGCTTGTGCATCATAACTAATTTCCACAGTCTCTTCAGAAAGGTAGGCTAATGCTAAGTCATACCCACATTTTCACTTGAGAGTTCATTTCAGACCCTATACTTGAGTTAATTTTTACTTAAGTACTCTTTAGTAATGTATTGCAGGTTGCAGATGTGTTTGCTCATGGTGGAAGTTTTTTGGGTCTCTGTAAATTAAAAGAGTATGGTTTAGATTTGCTTTATATGAAAAGTGTGCTGAGATAATTTTCTGATTTGGTGCTGCACAAATAAAGTGACTTGATGATTTGGAATGCCCATCCTTACTTCATACTTGTGTGGGTTTCCTCCCGCTGATCAAAGACACACAGGTCAGGTCTGGCGAGTCTTAATTGCCTGAAGGTGTGAATGTGTAAATGAATGCTTGTCCAGATGTGTTACCCTTTGATAGACTGTGAGATGGGAATCTCTCTAGCTTTCATGATTCTGCAAAGGTTAGCCAGGTACAGATGATGAACGAATGTGGGCCTAAATTAAATAAAAGGAGCACTCCTCTATCTCCAAAACAATCACCAGTTTGCTAATAAACTCAATCAATAAATCGAGTGTCTTTTAGCAAGAGACTTAAAACTTTATTGTGTTTTTAACTGTGACAAGAAATTATTTAAAAAGCAAAAGAAAAAGGTTGATATAAATAATTTGATCATCCCTAAAGTGCTGGTCTACCTTTGGTGCCATTGTGGGTGGGCTCTGTAAGCAGACGCTCGCCATGATTGGAGCGTTTGAATCGCCGCTGGATGCGTCCACGGAGTCGAACATTGTCCTCGCTCTCAGAGGAAGGAATGGAGAGACTGCGCTCTTCTTCCATGGAGAGGTCAGAGTCTGAGTCTGAATCCTCACCTGGGAGAAGAGAGGAAGAGGAAGCAAAGAGAGGGAAAGACAGAAAAAAAGAGACAGAGAGGAAACAAGTGAGAGGAGGAAAGGAGAAAAGGAAAGACCGTTTGACAGGTTCAGTGTTTTTTCATGCCCGCTGGTACACACTGAAAAAACCCTGTGCAGACGCGGTGCCTGGGATGACTTAGTGGCGCGGACTGCTTCAGTGACATGGCACAGGGGATAAGCAATGTAATTATTTGTGTATGAAGTTTTGTTCACTGTATATTAAAAACTTAAAACAAAGTGAACACAACAAGGAGAGGATGTCTGAACAGGCTCTATATATTTACAAAATAGAAGTACTTCGTACATCATGAGCAAAGTATGCATAATTCACTGCTGCACTTAATATTTGTAGGCTTTGAGAAAAATTTCACTACACTATCATTTTCCATTTCCCAGCATTATTTTTGGTCCCTGGCTCAGCTGAGAAAAAAAAGTGAATATATTGGGACGCCTGTTACACAGTTTTGTTCTTCTTGGATGGTGGTACTATAGTCATTTAGATAACGTATGACCTGCTTTGCCTTTTCTGTGCTGCAGTTATTTAAACTGCAATCCCCTATTCTGGCAATAAGAGTAAAACCAACAACACTGTCCACATGGGCATACATCCATAAATAACAGCTCGCTGTAGTTGATTTAGTAGAGCCAAGTGAGCTGCACAGGGTGTTTTATTTTGAAATTTGACAGGATTTGCTGCCGCTGTGTTAGTGACTTCCTGCATGATTTGCTTTGCAGCTTGAAGCAGCGCACCTCTTCCTTGCAGCAGCTTCAGTCTATGATTGCTGCGCTTAAACAGTGGCTTTACCGTTCTGAGCGCAGCAACCAACGCAAAATGACTCAATTTACTATCAGAGTTTCATCCATGCACTTTGGAAAGTCTAGAGAAGCCTCACAATTATTTTATCTTATCCACAGGCAAAGCGCTAACCGGGAGGCAGTCTCGGGATGGCAAAGGCATGACCCGCCCTCCTCTGTGTCTGATTGGCTCACCTAATATTCTAACTTAACCAGTTGTTAACCATTCCTGCTTCAGCCATCTGATCGTAGTCAGTGAGCACAGGGGAGATTTGTTAACATCCAGGGCCGAAATGACTTCAGGGTTAACCCACTTGACTTAAACCAACAGCTGGAAAGCAACATACAGGAGCTCCACTTGGTCTTGAATAGCAGCAGCAGCATTTATCGACTTATTACGCCACGCATTTACTGCTAACCTGACTTTGTTACTGTTAGGCAAAGACCTATTTCTCTGCTTTGATTTGTATGCTCCGATGCATTCACTGACACTTCACCTGGCTTTTGCTCAACCACTCACACCATATGACCATACGCCCAGACATACACACACTGCCGTGTCTCCTAATGGAGCAACAACCACTCTTATAACACAATCTAACAAACAAAGGCATAGAGTACCAGCCAGTCAGAGGCAGAGTTGGGTGGGTCATGACTTCTACCTCCTAAGGGAAAAAAATAAAGTGTACTTTGCCATCCTATGCAAACTTTGCACACATTTATGCCTGATGGGGGTTTCGTTGGCAGTGCGCCACGCCTGTAACACTGTAGGGGAAATACTGCTTGTTGTTATTCTCCATTGAGATGAGAGCTTAATAGTTAATGAAATCTAAATTGAGACAAAGACAGTGATGAGAAAGAAAAGAAAACAAGAGAAAAAAAGGGCGAAGAAACAGAGAACGTCTCACTGCTGCTCGTAAAAAATGTGTGATTGTGTGGTCATGTTTGTGCGTTTACCTCCATCTCTATGGAACATGGCTACATCCAGGTCTGTTGCTCCCGTGTGGACGATGTTTTGCTCCAGAGTTTGACGAGCCAAAAGATTTTCTCTAACAAGGCAAGAGGAGAGAAGTGAGGACACACTTACGCACACACACAAACAGCGCACATGTAGTCATGCAGGCTGATACAGATCAAAAAAAGAAAACATCCACACACACATACAGTACACACACACACATACGTAGTATATACTGTACATAAACACACATAAAGGCAGACAATCACTGAGCCTTAAAGACACCAATAGCCACATTCAGAGTACATTAGTGTTGCTCTACATACACTACAGTACAGTGTTCCATCCAATCTTCTTCATCTTTACCCCACTGACCCACAAAGTGCACGACAGGGTTTTTGTTAGCGAGGGAATTTCCTCCCAGAGGCAACTTTATCCCAAATCAAAGAGTCAAAGAGATTTAATCAAAGCTGACAAATTCTTAGTGTCTGAATGATAATTTATCATTTGTACTTTATATTGTGTGTGTATTGTACAGTATTTACACATTTGCTCTCCAACTACAGGAAGTCTCTACCAGCCATGGTGTGGATGTTTTCCACCCAAATGTATCCTTAGTTTGTTGGTAAAAGTTGTGTTTGCGAATGTGTGTGTACGATGTGTGTCTGTGTGAATATCTGTGTGTTTATATACCTGGCAGAGCTGACAGAAGAGATGGTGGAGGTTCCCAGAGTAATGCGGTGCAGCCCGCTCTGCTCCAACAGAGATGCATTGTGATAGGGGTTCTGAGCCTGAACACACACACAAGTAGACACAGAAGAAGGTTCAGAGAGTTATATCTACTGTTATTTATTTAAAATTTAATCATGTCACATCTGTGTCTCTTCTATAACAGAGTTGGTAAAGGTTATTTTCTTTACCTCAACTCATATGACATCTCTTTCAGGTCTGGAATTAGTAGTTCTTATCTGAACTTTCTCAATTTCTTCTACAAATTTAACTGATAAGGACAATATGGGACAATGCACAATAAGCAATATTTCAATTTCCACTTCAATGTAAATGTGCCAGAGTTAGTTAGCTGGTGAGTTAATTTTCATCTGCAGGCACAACAGTTCGACACAATATGATATGATTACACTGAATGGTACAAAACATTGCTCTTTATCTTTTTTTACTGAGAAAAAAAAATGAATTTAGTCTCTCATGATGCTTTGTTAACATGAATCAGCTGTAGTTACACCACATACTGCATTGTATCAAGAGTTGAAATCCCACCCTCATTATGGGCTGCCTTGTACTCCTCTTGCCTCTATTCCATAGTTTTTCTTTGCATAAAGATTTTTTTTATACAGAGGTTATATGATAGTGTATTTAGCACATTTAGCACTATAATATGTGCTTAAAATGTAGGAATCTTGTCAAGACATCTTTTTTTTAGGCTGGCATTCAAAAACACCACACAAGATATTTTACTACAGCTTCTTGAGACTCGTGGGAGCTATTATAGCGACTGCAAAAAAAAAAAAAATTGGAAGGAGACTTAGCTATTGGAGCAGAAACTACTCTTGAAATGGGGCACAATATCAGCTTTCTATACAGTATTAAGCCACTGTAGTCATGAATAATGTATCACATAGTATGAGTCATATAGGCAAAAGGATGCTAACGGTGGTCATTTGTGTCTAATAATAGTTTGGAAAGGTGCAGTTATTTTGCCCCAGATGGCTCAGCGATGGATAGGAAGAGCTTTAGAGGAAATGGGGGTTAAAAGGGTGGAATGAGCTATGTATCAACTTTACACAGCTTCACACACACACACAGGCACACATCTACACACACAAATGGATGCATGTAACACACGTCTCTTGCATACACACACGTTCAGTTTACATATGAAGTTCACTGGGTAGAGGATGGGATTAGAAGTGGATATTGGACTGTGGACATGCATACACACCTTCACACACTCACAGACACACACACACACACACTGGCAGTAGCACAGAGGAGATGTAATGAGAGACTTAAAAGACAGGCTAAAGAAAGCAGGGGTTAGAGTGCAGTGAGCTATGTACTAAAAAAAAAACACATATGAGACAGAAAGAGTGAAGAAAAGATGGGAGGGCAGGATATGATGACACACACACACTCTCTCTTTCTCTCTCTCTCTAATAGGCACTGCACACTGCTTTTGTAGAAGTGGGCTAAAGAGCGGACAGGGCTCCACTGGCCGCTAAATTGTTTTATCTGGGTCAGCGACAAACCCTGAAGGCTGAAGGAGAGGAGAGAGGGAGGACAGGAAAGACGGATGGATGGACAGAGGGAAGGAGGAATGGAGGGCAGGGGGGCCTTTGTGCTGGTCTAGTAATGGACACAGTGAGAATGTGTGTCTAAAAATGAGAATACTGTAGAGAGAGAGAATAAACATGGTAAATGGCTTTGGGATCATGCAGCGAGATGATTTACAGCTTCACATCAGGGTTTCAGATTCACCCTACGAGATGTTCAGTAATGACCTTCACAATATAATATTATAGCTTGTGTAAATTATACTTAAAAAATCTTTACTTGCACAGTGTGCTTTGTAAATGACTACAAAGCAATGAAAGTTCAGACCAAAATACCAGACGGCATAAAAACGTATCAGGTTCGGCAGACAAGAAGCAGCAGTCGGAGGCTGTACGTGTGTGTAACTCACAGTGTTCTGTGGTGGTCTCGGTGGGTCTTCTCCAGGGCTCTTCTTACCCAAACAGGCTACGCTCCAAGCCTCTTTAACCTCTGAGTTGAACACAGTGAAGACCAGCATCACCGACAGGCCCTGGGAGAGAGAGCGGTAGACAGACCCAGTTTACAAGATCTACAAGATCCTTGCACGTTTAACAGCGCCTTTTTCTGTATCTTATTCTTCTATTCAAGCAATACAAAAACAATCATTACTTGGCTGCTAATTTTGACATACCGTATGTAAAAATGTAAATGCTGTACTGTAATAAATTGAATAAAGGTTGAATCAGTGATAGAGTAAACCAATATTTATTTTTGGAAACATAAAATGTGTTCATACCTGCACGAGGCAGAGGACATTGAATATGTAGTAGAAAGCCAGGATGCTGTTGTTCACAGCCATCAGACCACACAGCCAGGTGGAGGTGGCTACTAGCAGCAGCAGGAAGGAATTGCGAATGGTAGCGCTGGAGAGAGATACACAGAAGGTTAGTGGGCGGAGGAAAAGGTCAGTCAGTCATTTTCTGTAACCGCTTGTCCTCGTAAGGGTCGCGGGGGGCTGGAGCCAATCCCAGCTGTCATCGGGCGGAAGGCGGGGTACACCCTGGACAGTTTGCCAGACCATCGCAGGGCCAACACATATAGACGAACAACCACACACACTCACAGTCACACCTGAGGGCAATTTAGAGTCACCAATTAACCTGAGCTGCATGTCTTTGGACTGTGGGAGGAAGCCGGAGACCCCGGAGAGAACCCACGCAGACACGGGGAGAACATGCAAACTCCACACAGAAGGGCCCCCGCCCGGACCGAACCCTGTTCCAACCAGGATTCGAACCAGGGACCCTGGGAGGAAAAGTTCACATTTGGATTCCTCTGAATGAATCAGTACACACTCTGGCAACTGTACTGGACGTCTGCAGTTCTTTGGAAATAAACATCAACGTATTCCATCTCTACACACAAAATAATGACAAAGTTTAGCTTTGAGCGGGACCAGAGCGTATTAATAAGAACACTAATTACCCTGCACGTTAGTTATCCAGTACTTTAGTGAATGTGATATATGGAAACAAATCTACTTGTACCTCGTTACACTGTATACTTATACTTCTGATATGGTAACAATGTGGTCATTATACATTTATGCATTATTTGCATATAGCCAATTCTTAATTGATGCCCATGATGATGGTAATGAAGAAATTTAGAGACAAACAACACAAAAGAGGCAAGTGTGACAGAAGTTAGAACTAGTAGGAAAAGGCAATAGTAGAGAGATCACAGCGGTAATGCTGAGACAAGCGTGTGGGAGCGAGGAAGAGAGAGACCTCAAAGCTTCGGTGATTTCCTTGTGCTGTTTATGCACTTAAGTTTTGATCAAATAACAAGGCCTGACATGATCATTGTCTATCAAATCAACATTGACAGAATGAGACAAATTGAAATACAGCCACAAACCATCTTGCAGAGCAACACTCCGCATGGTTTTGTGATGCTATTATGACAGCTAGGTTATTTTTACAAACTGCCCAAAACTAACATGTAAGTGACTTAAGTGTATAGTTTTATAAACTATAACTCTGGATGCGACCCCTCATAGCAATGTTATAAATTACCCACAAATTCTACGTCTGCATCTGTTCAAAGGACAAATTCTTAAAACATATGAGACAACATACTTAAATTAGCAAATCCTTCTGTTAAAAAGGAAATATTCTGGTGTCTCTCAACCAGTTAGTCACCATATGGGTTTATAAGATACCATCTGAAGCCTGAAATGAAGCAAAACTTGATTCTTTTCCCAAAAAAATGACAAGTACGGTGATAAAAGACTGTAAGTATATATAAGATGATGGGAAATAGCCTACAAATGTACATTTTAAAAAAGAGGAGTCAATTAATCATGGTGGGAGGTACTCACATGACAGGGAGCTTCTTGGTCTCCTTCTGAGAGGGATTGCAGGACATCTTGGCTACAATCATGAAGATCCCTCCATTCATCTGGATAGAAAGAGATCAATACAAACAGTCAGGCAATGCTTTTAATGCATTTCATCTAATCCAATACTGTCCTTAGCAATGTCTGGGATGACAATAAACACGTGAAACAAATCAATGTGGATAAAATAGTAAAGTACGAGGGCAAAATTGTACATTTGTTGAAGTCAAAGCCATTTGCATCTATGAATTGCTCCGCATTTCTGTCTTGACTCCTTTGCTCAAACAGTGCAGGAAAAGAGAGTTATTGAATGAAACAGGGGAAATAGCTAAATAAAAATGTTAGTGCAGAAAAAGAAGGGGCACAACAGAAGACCATACAGAAAAAAAAAAAAGAAGAGAGCATGGCCACATGAACGACGATATGATTCAGCTCATTTCGGGAGGGCACCCAGCCAACTCAAACTCAAGTTTATATTAGGATGATATCAAGTTTAGTAAGAAGAGTTATCTGCATTAACTACAGCATATATATATATATATATCAGACAGACGGAGATGGTTACCAGTATCACGATGGCTATAGGACCAGCAAAGCTCCAGATGAGTTTGTCATAGATGGAGATCCAACAAAAGTCTGGGTTCCCATAACCCTCAGGGTCCAAGCCCACCGCTAGGCCTGCAGTGAAGAGACGGACAGTCAGATCAGACAGGAAGAGAGAGGCCGTGCAGGATGTAACAGCATGTAGTTATCTGAATGACTGTGGCAGGAGACATTCCTGTCACTGGCTTCATTTTGTCAGCTCTGGAGGTTGCCATTTGATCAGAACACATCTCATTAATGTGAAGTATTAATCTTTTTTATTCATTAGTAATTTTATAAATATTGATTCCAGGTGACAAGCATGTTTTTTAAAGTTAACAGCTCATTGTAGACAGAAGATGTGAATATATGATTACAATATTGTGCCTTTAGAAATGTGAATACATTCATTTTCAGTACATTGACTTATCAGCACTGATTTGAACTTATCACTAATGCTTCTGATAAAATACTATCTAACATTAATATTTGTCAATTGCTCTATTATTATTTTATAGTAATATGCACCTGATTCTTTCAATTTGTCACTGAGCTAATTAAACATGTGTCTGAAAAGAAACTAGCGCTAACTAAAGATAAAATCAGTAACATTTTTGGATTTGTTTGAAAATAATTATTACTGAACATCGCTGAATGCACGTAAATTCGCACAACATCAACTTTTAGGTTTCTGTTTTATCATGTGTTTGTTTATCCATTATTTGTGCACAGCCTCCTCTCCATGACCATGATGGAGCCAGACAAGGGCACAGGGAGCTTTGTGACGTAGACCCTGAAGTCTTTTTTTGTGTGTGCTTGTTTGGATAACTGCTAAGGTTCTGACAGTCGTGGATATAAAGAAATTTTAAATTAAACTGCAAAAGCAAGACAGACAGGAAGAGCCGAAATGAAGACAGACAGACAGATTAAACACCTCTGAGCCGGAGGAAAGAGACGTGCAGCCAGTGTGTGCGTGCGTGTGTGTGTGTGTTTGTGTGTTTGCGTGTTTGCGTGGGTGTGTGTGTGTGTGTGGTGGGAGACACATCCACTCTTGAGGCAAGGTGAGACAGCGGTCAGAGTGTGTGTCAGAGTGTGTGTGTGTGTGTGTTTGGGTGTATGTCTGAGAGAGAAGCTGCAACAGATAGACGAGAGTTGACAGCATGTATGAGTCTGGATGGAAACTGCAAGTGTGTGTGTGTGTGTGTGTGTGTGTGTGTGTGTGTGTGTGTGTAAGAAGGAGGACGACAGAAGAATGCAGACAGATATTACTTTCTTACCATATGTGTCAAGGAAGAAATTGCTTGCGCCTGTGTGTGTGTGTGTGTGTGTGTGTGTGTGTGCACGCATTACTATCTCTATATTAAAATGTCACTGAAACCTGCTTAATACAAGTGTCAATAGGACACCTTATCTACACAGCCAGACTCATTGTGAATGTGTGTGTGATGTGCGTCTGTGCACATAATAAGAGTGTGTTGTCATGAATGTATAAATGTGGCAGGAACATGTTTGTCTGTCTGTGTGTACATGGATGCACAGGCACATTTCCAATAAATATCACAGATCTTATGTGTATGCATGTGTGTGAATGTGTGTGTTACCTGTGATAATGGCTGGCACGCCCCAGCCGATGGCGTAGTAGAACCTCATGGCACCAAAGTTGATGTTGCGTTGCTCTGTCTGCATGCGGTAGATATGAAGGCCCTCCACGAACATCCACGCAAACGTGGACATGAAGAAGTAATGCAGAAGGATGGCGACGACTGTACACAGAAACTGGAGGTGGAGAGAGAGAGAGAGAGAGAGAGAGAGAGAGAGAGAGAGAATGATTAAAGAAAGAAGAAAAAAGTGACGCAAGGGAGAAAGCAGACGGAGAGAGAAAAGAAGACAAGCAGGGATGAAACCAGAAAAGAAGAGAAGGAAAAAATGTGATTTAAGATGGTGAGAAATAAAAAATATAATCCCTCGTATTGATCTTGTGACAGTTGCAGAGCAGACGTCTTGGCAAGCGACCAGCAAGTCCTTATTACAACACAGCAGGTGTCAGCAATGAAGTAACAAGCATTCTTGATTTAATTACCAAACCACCTAATGAACAGAGTTAATGGCAGCATGTTACAGTATGTCTCCAGGAAATGTGCAAAATAACTGATATGAATTTAAATGACTGTCTTTAATGTGCTGGATTATAGCAATAACACCCAAGAGTGTGTTTTTGACTACGATTATGGATACGACAGTAAACTACATCAGTTGAGGGAAGTACGTACAGCAAAGAATTCCCCTGCAGGTAATGTGGTCTTCGTAGCACTTTAAGTGTGAAAGCGCTCATGTAACACAATATATTAACAACAATAAAAACAGCATGAAAAAAAGTAAAGGTAATTCTGGCTTGTTGTACTGTTTTTTTAAGGGAGAAATTAGATCAGATAAAGTATATTTACCACAAATATTCAAATAATTAATTTTATATTTTAAGGTAATGAAGTGCTCTACACAGCATTTCTGTATTCTTAATTAATATTAAGCCTCGTAACATACATGCTAGAGAGATGTTCATAAATGCCAGCTTTGTCTATGGTTGATTTACTTCTCTTTATCTTTATTGATAGCACTGATAAACATGCAGGGCCCTAAGACCTGTAGCACTGTTGTTCTGTCTAAATTGCATGGTACAAGTACGGTTAGGGCGTGTCGGCAGATCGGAGAAACAAGCGGTTTTCTGCTCAAAGTAAAAAGTGAGAGCAGTAATGTCACTGCAGAAAATATTGTGGGACAAGCGAGCAAAACTACTACTACTAAGTGTAGTTATCAACCTGACAGAGGACACAGAACTAAACTTTTAGGATCTGAAATGATCAAAGAAGTTACACCGCTACTCGTGCGTAATTGTGCACAGCGCCAATCTTAATGGGGAGTTAAACAGCAGCTCTGCTCTGCGCTTTGTTCACATTTTAGAGAATTTAATGAATATTTCCCTTATTGATAATGTATTAACCTGCAACCCACTGATGCGTCCCTCTGTGTTTAACAAGTTGACTGTACACGTGTTATTAACCCACCTATGTCAGTATCTTGCTATCAGAATAATACACCGTTCAAACAGCAGGAAAATATACCGCCATCTGACTTTAGACCAGATTTTTGTCGGTGAATGGCACAATCACTTTGTGCTTCCTCTAAATAGTAACATGTCAAAAATTTGCCTGACCACTAATCATTTTCAGGCCTACATGGCCATGGGCGCACAGGTGGGTGCATGTACATTTGCTCCTTATGCAATGTGGGCGTTGGCAATAAAAAAGACAACTGCATTAGTCTGAAACTAGCACTGACATTTAAGCTGTGCTGTGCTTTTTTTTGTGCCTAGTGTAAGATAAGGTGGGTAAAACATTTGTCCTTCTTGCCATAAATGTGATGGTGCACATTTGCTGAGAGGATGTCATATCAGAGCAGCGATGGTGTAATCTGCTATAGCATAAATATCTGAGGTCAGTACAATACCATGGTTAAGATTGCATATTATCAGGAATGAATCTTAGTACTTTTTGTCAGGGCAGGAGATAAACTTCTAAATCCCTTTTGTCAGCTAAGTGCTGCTGTTTGGTTTGGCAGTAATGCTGAACTCCTCTATGAATAATGCAGAATATTAGCATTTAAGCTTTCTGAGAAATTATCCTCAGGCTGCATTCAAGCATGTCTGAAGTGGTTTATTTGAACTCTGAAGCCTTCGGTCTATTTTGTTTGTTTAACCAGATGAGAAAGACGCCATTCAAACTCAAGTGGCTCTGAATTATAGCACCTACACATCCGAAAGAGCAAGTCAAAGTCTTTTAAGATAACTGTGGTGCTGTTTGTCAAGAGTAAAAACAAAATCTAAAGTTTGTGAATTAAAATAGATGGCTGCTGGCAACTGACAGCAACCTTTCAAAGGCATGCTTTGAATACCAAGAATAACAAGATGAAGAGTGAGAACAAACAGTCTGGTGTGATTTTTCATGTGTTGTTAACTAACATAAACACCAGACAAGGAGGATTAAAGCTTAAAAGACTCAAGCTGTCCATCCTGGTTTGGCTTGAGCTGCAATGACTGAAATCAGATTTGCTTTGACTCTCCCTCCCTTGTCAAAATCTTTGAGGTTTGACAAAATACTCTGTCTGATGAACAAGCCTCTTGCGAGTCTATGTAAGCTTTATAAACTTTGGTTCTCTGAGATTTGTACTGCAGCCTGCCAACAGGATACACACCTAAATATTCATAATGTTCACCAAAATAGTCATATTGGTGTATCTTAACATTCTAATAAGATGTGAGGACCGAAACAAATTACATATAGAAAAGTATCCAAAACCTTTCAACTTCAGTTCGTGCCAAAAAACCCCAAAACAACAACAACTTAAAAAAAACCCCAACAAACTATACCATCACGAGGCTGTTTTGCAGTTGTAAATTACTGTGAATGAGAGCAATTAAACATTGAAAATGTAAAAGTAAACATGCCTCTTTTGCTCAACCTACAGGGACTCTTAAGAAACAGGAGAAATACATCACTGAGGAAGTACTACAGCTGAGCGCTCTACATCTCTTAAGTTAAAGAAAGCAGACGTACGTCCCAGATTTTAAGGTAAAAAGAAGCTCAGTGCAAATTCCTAACGACAAAGCTCGAGACGACACAGAAATAGCAGCAGCTTTGGCAGAAATACAGCCAGACAATGAATTTCACACTCCCACACACACTCCCACGTACGCACGCACGCACGCACGCACGCACGCACGCACGCACGCACACGCACACACACACACACACACACACACACACAAATCCAAACACTGCAAGTTACATACTAAAAGATATACAGAGTAAAATACGCACATACATATACAAACAGGTGTACACACAAAGCTGCGAGCACTAATGTGCTCTTCCAAGCATGCTGTACATGAATTAGGGAACATATTGTTCAGCTAGAGGTAACTAGTCGCACTGTAAGAGCCATAGAGTCAACTGCGTGGGGGATACAGCTTAATTAATTGGATTTCATGCTGAGTGAGCACATATTTGTAGTACCCTCTCTACAAGACTTGCTGCTCTTTAAACACACATGAACACATTTGTGATGTAACAGAACAGAAAGAAAAAATCAAGAGAGAAAAGAGATGAGAAAACAAGAGCAGAGGAAGACGAAAGGTAGAAAGTGTTGAGCATGACAGGAAGATGACTTAGACAAAAAAAACCAGCAAGAAAACAATAGAGGCACAAAGTTATCAGAACAGAGCGATTCAGAGGATGAAGTACAAGAAAGAAAAAAAGGCAGATTGTTGATTGCTGATTGTTGATGATATATTATGTTCTACAGTATCAGGCAGAGCACAATTTGGAGTTAAGTCCAACTTAAAATCAGGCCAAAAGCAGGGCCATAATCACCTATTTATCATTGGAGGGGACCACAATCTACACCTCCCTCAACCCTTCCCTACCCTGAAAGGGGGTCTGGGGGGAACAGTAGACATTTCTAGCCAAACTGGCCATTTTAGAGCATTTTCAAACCAACATCTTAAGGTTTTCATCACCAATACTGCTATTCCAGCAAATCAGCTTTGGATCTTGAACTGGTTCAAATCAGGTACAATCTAGCAAACCAGCCCGTGTTTCCACCAGTTTCGGATCGGAACCACTGCGATCATGGATGTGTCATCAGTGGAGGGTGTTGCATAATGCAAAACTTAAGTAAACAGTAGTGGCAAGATGACAGATTACACTAATTATAAGCAAATTTTTGTTCCATTTTAAAGATATTTTTAAATTAAAAAAAGCACTGTCCAATTGTTAATGAGAAAACTGCTATTTTCCCCCCAATGATTTCTAATTAAATGTCTCTATTGTTGCCTTCTCCATCCGTCTCCTTCCAATCTGTAGAATATGAAACGCCCACTAATGTCGTCACAGTTCACCATTCAGATCAAGAAAATAAGTGCAATTATTTGGTTACAGCTGGGAACCAACTTCTTAGGTTCTGGACCAATTTTTCTTTGTTCAAAATGCTCTGAACACTTCAAAATTATAAACAAAAACGGAACTCGCTCCATGTAGGTGAAAAAGGGATATCGAAGCTCTTTAAAGGAACCTGTATATGACTGAGAGCTGCACAGGAGCAGCACACACATAAAGACTTTTTTACAACATGCTAGCAGCTTATAGAAGCTATAACAGTCTACAGTGATAAAGTCCCTCCTTCAATATATATTATAACTACTGCCTTAGCCAAAGGTAAATGTTTGCTCATTCACAAAGCTGCGGTCAAGGAAGCTGAAGACATTACAGAACATGTGAGGCTACAGAAAGACAAACACCCCCCCCACCACACACACACACACACACTATCTACCTGTTGTTCTGTCTGATTGACCCCGAGCAGAAACACCAGCTCGGACAAAAACATGGCTGCCGCTGTGTTTGAATGGATGCTCCTGGTGTTGGACTTGAGGCCTCGAAGGCAGGAGAGCACCAGGACAGTGAGGAGGAGGGCCAGCATGGAGACGCACAGAGAGGAGTATGTGACCAGGGCCAGCGTCTCCAGATCCCCCTCCAACTGCTGCTCAGAGAGATACGAGAGGGAAGAGAGAGAAGAGAAGACAGACGGTATTACTGAATTTAAAACATCTCCGTGGGAGCAGATGAAGAGTGAGGGCAGAGGAAAGGGCTAGAAGTAGCAGAGAGAGAATACGTGAGGAATGAGTTGGGAAATGCAAGGCGAGTCAGACAAAGGAAGGCGTGAGATAACATGGTGAAGTAAAACAAAGAGATGAAAACAAATAATTTTAATTTTTTTAAATGTTGCTAATTCAGTCTGGGTTACTGTCTGCCTTCATCTGTCTGCCTTCACTTAGTGTGACAATATTTATATTAGAGATGTTAAATAAATTGCAAAGCAGGTAACAAACTAAAGAGATTAAAGCGGCAGCAGACAGCAAGTTATTTTCAGATAAAAAAAAAAAAGAAAAACATTATCTACTAACTGTAGATAAAATATTAAATAGTTCCAAAAGGATTAAAGGAGGCAAAGGATCTCTGTATTCAAACTATTCAAAATACAAGTTATTCAATAAGCCTTTATTATAAACAAGTCTCAAAGAATTTGAAAGAGAAAATAAAATAAAGATGACAAGAAAAAAAGAAACTATCTTAGATGAATCAAACATCATAGCAAGCAAACTAGCAGACCTTTCTACATCTGTCAGGAAAAAGTTTGAAAATGCTTCATCACTGCCTGAACTGCACACAAAGAAAGCATTCATTCCCAGTAAACATTACAAACACCTTCAGAACTTTATTTGGACAAATTGGGCACATCTCCAGTAAATGAATGGAAATGTGGCGCTCCTCTCCTCATTTTTCTGGACTTACGATGATGATGAAGAAACACCTTAAAGTGCTCAATTCAGTGTTACAGCCAGTTGGAGAAATGCACAACTTTGAATTCACCGAAAGAGGTTTCTGATTCCATAAGTTTCCCGTATCATACGTAGAGATATATCATTACTTAGTATGCTGGGGTGTGATGGACAGGGGGGGTTTGCATTAAAGCGTGAAAAGCTTCTACAGCTGTAACAAGGCTTCCTTCATCTTCCAGAGTGTCAGACAGGATTTAATTCTCTAGGATTTCAAACTTTTATACCCACCAAATCCAGCAATTACCAGCTGAGATGTTCAAATGAAGAAAAAGGAAGGAAAACCTGAACGTGTGTCTACACAGCAGGATCACAGACAGTAACTCTACAATGAATCCACTACATGCCTCAATATTATAGAGAGGCATGTGAATGAAGTTATAAAAATACGTGGATCATGTTGAATATCTTTGAGTAGTTCTCTATAGATCACTTACCTCTCTCTGTGAACTGTCCATCAGCACGCCAAAGGTGCCGAGTCTCTGGCACTGACAGCGGACATGAGAGGTGTTCCTGTACACCACCATACAGTCCCGCACTGTCCAACAACCTCCTGTCTCATACCTGCAGAGACAGAGACAGAGGGACAGAGAGAGAGAGAGAGTTATTAATTAAAGGTCAAATTTCAAAATATGTGCAGACACAAAGACATGAAAAAACTGAATGTATCCTTTGTGCAAAAATATGTTTGGCTGATGTGTGTCTATTATGCTTCCAATCAATTACAAGGACTTTAAAGAACAAGGGTCCACTGTCGCTGCTTTTGTTTGAGTCTTCATGTTCTCTCTTGTTAGTGAGCATATAATTGTGCGTTACATAGATGTGCAGCTGCATATATGGCTCTATAGTGCTCAAGAGAATAACCACCAACTGAAGCCTGAATCATTTATCATCCCCCGGAACAAGAACTGTCAGAAGTACGCAATGCTGTCACTCAATGTTTGCACAAAAAACCAAAGTATGCCAGTGAAAGAAACAAAAACAGCCTTCAGGGATTCATGTTTGAGCAGCAGGAAACCTTTGTCCTGTCGCTTTATTGGAGAAATACCTGTCGATGCTGCCGCCCAATCCACTGGCCTTTTATCTCCATTCAGAGTGGACAAACTACACCAACAATCTATGACGAGTTAACAATGTAAATTTAGCTAGCTGGCATGTTTTTATGTGCAGCCTATTATGCTCGCTTTTCTCTAGCTTTTCTCTTTTCGC
The DNA here is from genome assembly GCF_008729295.1 of Plectropomus leopardus. Classification (NCBI taxonomy): domain Eukaryota; kingdom Metazoa; phylum Chordata; class Actinopteri; order Perciformes; family Serranidae; genus Plectropomus; species Plectropomus leopardus. The sequence continues at coordinate 11,155,777 of NC_056470.1, read as the reverse complement.
TTTTCTCTCTATGCTTTCAATTGCTAACAATATAATTTTTGTTACAGTGTAGTGTGCTGGAAGTGACAACAGCTCCCGAAAAGTGAGCATAATAGTTACCAAATTGCTGATCGATAAATATGTGGTTATGATGCAGCTACAACATGATGGGGACTTTTTTTCCTTTCTCCTACTGTTAGGTACACTATTGCTCTGTGTTGTGCCCAACAACGTCCTGAAGCTGCTTTAAAACTGTAAACCACGACCTCTGATGATTCATTGCTTTATTATCTATACCGGTTGTGAAAACTTGCTGACTTTCGGTTGTATCAACAGTAAATAAATACAGTATGAAGCACCATATGCTACAATAATGCACCTGACAATACCCAGCCCTAATGCACAGTATGTGTGTAGGAATGTGTGAACAAGTGTAATCTGTACTCACTGACTGCTGTGGTTCCACTGCACACACAGTGGCTTGCTGCGATTGGCTGTCTCCAGCAGCTTGAACTCGAGCAGGATGGGCTGGTCCAAGTGTCCGCCCACAAACGTCTGGTTGTTGTAGACAGAGACACTGACCACTGGGGAGTTCATTACCGGGTGTCGAGGAAGCCTGAGGGAGACAGAGTGAGTTACTGCACATCTACTAGATAAGACAGAGCAGAGTTTGATGTCCTGTTTAGGATGGTTTAAAAAAAAGGAAAGACAAGGTGAGGGGAGAGGAAAAGGACTTAAATGGCTGTTTAATGACAACTACTGAAAACTGGATGGTTTGTTACTTTTGTTATTAAACTCAAAGGTGAGGAAACGTAGAGCTGAGGGGGAGAGGGATGGGAGGAGAGGGAGAGAGAAATGAGATACCGTGAGAGAAAGAGAGAGAAGAAACGAGTCAGGGGATGGGAACATCAACTTGGCATTCTCCCTGTTTTTTTTTACACTTTATAGACAAAATGATTTATGGCATTTATTACGATTTATTTATTTATTTGTTTTTTAAATAAAATGCCATAAAGTTGTTGGTCATCATTAAAGATGAAGAAATTTAGTGCAGAATGTGTTTCTAATCACGTGTTGCTCCTGTTATATAAAAGCAATTTTGGTGTACTGTTTGTCACTGAATAAAAGACACATGGGTAATCCGGATTTCTAGATCCAGCATGCTTAGCGGGTTCAGAGGTGCTGTAATCAGATTTTTATTGTTCTGAGTGTGATTGATTCCCACCTCACTCCTCGTCGGTCTGTGTGATACTTGGGGGGGAGCGCGCCGCCCAGACTGCGATAAATCAGCAGGATGACGATGGTGATGGGCGGCTCTGGCATTGAAACAGTGCGTCTGGCTGCAGTGTATTCTCCTGTCTGATTGACTGAGACACCGACAGGGGCGGTCGCAGCGCTTTTTGGGGATGAGGCTAAAATGGAAAAGTCTGTGTGAGTATACAGTCTTAGTTTCAACAGCTTACAGTATAAAGCCTTTAGTTCTGCTTGAGCTTTTGTGCTTACGCTCTTTCTCTGTCCGCTCCTTCTCCTTCCAGTTGTGATGTTGCTGCTGTCGTTGTGGCACCAGGGCAGCAGGGGGCAGTATCACATGAGTATAGGGATCCCACAGAGCCTGGCCCCGGAACAAGGTGTTGTGGTAACGTGGAAAACGCCGCCGCACATGGGTCTGGTTCTCCACCCGGTCCAGGTTCATGACTGACAAACAAACAGGCAGCAAAAAACTAACATGAACGACATTTTTGGACACGGTATGTGCAGTAGGTGTTTGTTAATATGCAGTACATACACAGGAAAATGTCTTTGACCAAGTAATTATGAAACCTTGCTATAATTACCTGACACGCTGAAATAACAGTAAGATTATATCTCACACCACAGGCAGCATTTGGGGGGGTGGGGTGTATTGAGCACTAAAGACCTGCCCCCTATTTAAAGATAGCCCAAGTTTCATTATATTTTCTCAGAGAGGGGTAATGTTATTGGTCCATGTTGTACGATAAATAACTATTTATTTCTGCACTGGACAGCACAGTTGAGCACTTAATCATTTTAACAAAGATAAAGCATGTGTTATCTTGGTAGCATTCAATAACGCACTGCATTGTAAACCACGCGTCTTAGCTATTTAAGAAGCTGGTCGAAGCATCATGGGAACTGTGGTTGTTTACGGGTAACCTGTTTTTTATTTTTGTTAAAATGATAGAGTTCAGTTTTTATAAGCCACTTCTTTAGTAGATTTATCTTTAACAAATAAGATCTACAGCAAATCTCACTATGCTGTAATGTATCTCATTTCAGGTACACACATTCCAGCACAGGGCAAACGCCCAAATAAATATAATTTGCTACTTTGCCTTTATCAGGGTGTTTTACTTACAAAACTAATTTAATTAAATGCCTACAAAATATGCTTTAAAACAAGTTAAAAAAAGAAAAAAAAAGTGCAGACTTGTACAGTAAAACACACACTACTACATACAGTTACTACACATCGCATATTCACGTTTAATTTATTTGCTAAATACAGGATCAGCAAGTTAAAAGTGATTTTTACACTTCTCCTGCCATCTGAGAATAGTGTGAGCAACTGTGATAGGAACTTTAATTCCTCTGGAACAATAGCACCTTTACCCTGTTTTATACAGTGAAGCAGATTTCTTGGTGTTTGACCTTATGGCACACAAGAAAATTGCTGCACACAGGCCGAAATTACCCAGTGAATCATACCTCCGACGTTCTGTTTATTGTTGTATTTTCAATTTGGTATCATAATAGATACTTGTGAGTTTTTAAGTCTATTATGACCTACTGGTATTTTGGAAAGTGTCTGTTCAGTGATTATACAGTGTAATACAAAAGTGATGAAATGTTCCCCACTTTCATGAAGAAACAGTTTCCGCCGGTCGTCAGTGAGCAAACTGTTACCTCGGTCCCCAGCACAAAATTTAAGTTCAATAAATGATTTTTGTGAAACCTACAGCATGTTTGAAACTTACTAAAACAAAGGTTGATGAAAAATTTGACCATAACCACACTAGCTATTGTTTTTATTGGTTCAAAACTACACAAGTTATAAAGTGTCCTCTCAGCTCTCTGATAGGCTAAATCATGACAACGATGTAAAACTTGATTTACATACAATTAAAGCTTGGCAATATATCGATATGATATTGATATTCTAATGTGAGACTTGACAATGTCTCAAAGTGATGTAATCTTTTGAAATAACCATACTATTATGACTGCTCTTTTATTTGCCTTTATCCACTAAGTCAAGTCATTATATCCACATTACTGATGATTATTTATCGAAAATCTTATTGTGTAAATCTTGTAGTGAAAACACCAGTAGCCAACATCTTACAAGATCAGTATGGAGGTATTTGGTCAAAAATATTGTGATATTTGATTTTCTCAATATTGCTCATCCATACATTCCATCTAAGGGGAAACCTGAACTGCCTGTGCCAATAAAGCAATTTATTTACTGTAGATTTAGGAGAGCTATAGGAGCCCACTACCCATGGTGCCTGATGTAAGAACAGAGCCAATACCAGATCCATAAACACACACACACACACACACACACACACAAAATCACAAAGGAGCAGAGGAAGTGTCGTATTATGGGAAATGAGGTGGCGAACAGGAAGTACATAGTCAATGTGGAGTGTTCAATAATGAGTGAACACTTGACCAAGCAAGCAGAAGTGGACCAGCACTCAATACAGAGAGAGAAAAGAGATCATTCAATATAACAGACATCCGTGTGTGCGTGTGTGCGTGCGTCTTCATGCCTGCCTGTTGAGAGGAGTGTCTGTTTTTCTAATTTTAAGAGTCTATAATGACAATTTTTATGGAGAAATGGTTAATTGGTGAAATAAAATTGAAAATTTGGCATTTTAATGACCAAACACAGCAATAAACCAAAATACTTAACAGGAACTCATATATTGGGAGCTAACAGATGGGTGTGTGTCATGTCTATCCATATCTTTTCCCATATAATTCATTCTATCCCCTGTGGCTGAGAGCATTAACTGTCTGTGTTTGTGTGTGTAGGAGTGTGAAATTTAGCGTTGGCTGTATTTCTTGTTCCCTCTGCTTTCACCGCTGCTGCTAATTGTTTGCTGTTCGCCAGGGGATCTGCATCAGGCTGTCAGTTTAAGATTATCTAACAGCATTTTGGATAAAATCCAGAGGGGTAACATATACAGTGAAGTAAGAGAGAGATGAGAGTCACACAGAAAATGAATAAAAGCAGGCAACTCAATGTTGTCCAAGCCTACTTTGTATTTTCTTCAGGTCTGGGATTAACTGTATCGCCAAACTACACTGGGAGAAGCTGGCGAGCCAAGATTTACTAGATGGCAACTTTGATGAGTTTCATGAGTTTGGGGTGTATGATATTTGACAGGAATTCAATCTGTGTGTGTAGCTAAGAGCATTAACTGAGTGTGAAATTCATTGTCTGGCCTCGTCGCTGCCAGAGCTGCTGCTGTTGCTATTTCAACACCTATTGTGAGATTAACTACTTTTTTGTTGTTGTGGCACAAATTATTGAACAGTATTTTCTACACTGCTTATGTGACAGCAGAATGTGGAGAACGAGCAAAACATACAAGCGACAGGATGCCAGAAAATACATGACACAGGAACCTGGCCAAACCTTGCGGATGTGCGGTACATGTAAGGGAGTGTGTGTGTGTGTCTGTATGCTTGTCTGTGAGAGCTATCTGACCCACTTTTAATTCACAGTAAGTTTGAAAAAATAAACATTTTCGCAAGGTTCTGTCTAATAAATTCCAGCATATCAGTGTATGTGTGTGTGTGTTTGTACTTGTCTGTTGCTCTATGTGTGTGAGCGTGTGTGTGTGTTTGGCATCTGTAAATCTACTGTAAATGATGTATGCTGGCCAGTGCTACAGGGCTTTAGGGTTTTTATGTGTGTGCTGGAAGCATTAGCTGCTCTGTGTGTGTGTGTGTGTGTGTGTGTAGGAGTGTGAAATTCATCTCTCTGTGCCGCTGCCAGCGTTCTGGCTGTGCCATCATCATTTGCATTAGCGCTGTTCATCTCCCGCTTTACAATGAGTCATTCTAGCTGATTTCACAGCAGTGATTTACAGTATTATGAGAAAAGCGCAGCTAATCGTTTGTAAAGATTTTATACCGTCTTGGTCTGTCTTATTGACTAGTGATTTGCTTTTTTATTATGTCTCTGTGAGTGTGTGTGTAGTCATTCTGGACTCACCTATGTTTGGAGCAACCAGTGCCACAGGGTTGAGGTAGGTGAGCTTCATGTTCTGGGCCAGATTCTGGGCATATTGCTCCAGCAGCTCTGTCAGCTCAGCTGGACCGCCGCCCGGGATGTGGTTCTGACTCTGAGCGAGAGCCCGCCAAAGCCCAGAGGTACCAGGACCCAACAGCACACTGCAGCCCCGCACAATATTCTGCAAACAGCAAAAGATGACAAGTCGTAAAAAGAAAGACAAGAAATAGAGGGAGGAAGTAGAGATCTGCTTTCCAGCAGATGCTTTAAGTAACACGAGTCAACATCTGGGATCAGGAGAGGGAAAGAGATATTTTTCTGTGCTGACACCAGATAAAATCCTCAATGTCTCTGAGAACGCAACAGTAAATCCTCATAGAGCGTGTTAAGAAAAAAGAGAGAAAAAAATAAGTTGAGTTTGTTACTGATTCTGGTCCAGCAGATAAGGAAACAGATGTAAGTCCTGACCCCAATTATAGAACATTTAACCACAGTGATGTCTCCATTTTTACACATTGCCTCCATTTCAATGCTTTCATGGAAAATTTGTGTCATGATTGAAACCTGTTAAAGATAATCTAGACTGCACAGCCTTGCAAAATGTTCAGAACAAAGAGTAATATCAGAGATCAAGAAAGAGAGAGAGAAGGAGAGAGAAAAAGCGAGAGAGACAGATAGAGAGAGAGAGAGTGAGATAGAGAGTGAGAGAGAGAGAGAGAGAGAGAGAGAGAGAGAGAGAGAGAGAGAGAGAGAAGGACGAAAGTGTTCAATATGATTCCTTGCAGTCTGACTGCACCAGAACCAATAAAGCACTGCAGTCTCACATAATGCTCTGGGGAGAAAGAAATGCACAAGAAAACCTTCAGACAAACAAGGAAAACAATAAACAGTGCAGTATAGGAAGAAGGTGGTGAATTGCAGAGGGAGAGGAAAGTCAAAAACACAGGTTGTGGATAAATAAGCAGCAAGGAGAAAAAAGGAAAGTGAGAGAAGAAGCAATAGAAAAAGGCTCACGCTTGGCTCAGAGATGCAGGAAAACAGAGAGAAGGATGGACAAGGAGTCAGGTGTGATGAGGTGGAAAGTGTGAGCGAGGAGGAGTGATTGTCGGAGGCAGGAGACAGAACATGAGACAAAATGGATGATCATAAGAGACAGATGCTTAAAGGTAGATTACACAGGATTGTCAGTTACTGTTTGTAAACAAGCTCGCCAGCAAAAGTGGAAGTAAAAGCCAAACCCCGGATTCACTCTGGTTTCGCCTCAGTATAATTATGCTTTTTTGGTGCTGTGCCTCTTGGATGCCTGCTGCTTACAGTCTGGCACCTGGCTGCTACCTTTTATAAAGTCCAGACCTCACCTAAGCGCCATGTGGGTACACACCCATAAAAATTCCAAGGACAGAAAATAAGAGGAAAATAGAAAAACACAGGCAGAGGGCAGAGTCTCTGCAGAAGAATAAGCAATCACTGTATGAGTCTATACATTTTTTTTTTTGAAAATCCTGCATAGTACATCTTTAAAGATTGTGTGCTGATCTGTCACCACTGCTTAGAATATATACTGTCTCTGCGTTCTTTAGAGGCGCATTAAACATAAAGATGTAATGGTGGATCCAATCAGGCTGCACACAGCAGGAACTCATCCGGTCTGTATTTATCTCTTGGAAAAGAAGAAGGGGGAAAAACATTGGAGGATAACAAAAGGACAGAGACGTGAAGAGTTTTAAAGAGGCAGCAGATGACAGGATTACAGGCTGAGAAGGAGGCACAGGGTGCACAAAGGCTGAATGAGAGGAAACGTGGATGACAGTTTGGAACATAATGCTAGCCTAATCTGTTAAACAAACATTAGATGTGCCACTCAAACAGCAACACATTGTCATATCCAAACCATTTAGAATAAATTATTTTATTTTAGAAATGGATCTGTTATTGGCCAAAAGAGTTATTGCTTTTTCAGGGAAAAAGGTTGGAAAGCCAAGTACAGGTAAATTTAGATTTCTGAATTAACTACAACTCTGCCCCTAAAAAATTACATAAGCTATCAGGGGAACATCTGGGGCTCCTTCATATGTACAGATTTTTGTTTTTCTTTGTTTATCTGTGTATGGATTTGTCAGTACATGTATACATGTTCTAGTGAGTTTGCATGTGTATGTCCTTGTTGTTGCCAATATCAGTAAAGACACTGATTGAAAAAGTAGTATATTTTGTTTTTTATTCTTTTATGTTTTTAAAATTAACTCAGTTCCCCTCTCTTTTCACCCTTCATTTATGCTAAAGAGATCCTACTATGAGAAACAATTGTATTACCAGCCTGTTAGGACCATTGTCCAATACACGGGGGCCATAATGAATGCCAGATGTTTTAATTAATACTACAGAATGTTTAATATCTGCTTTTCGCTCCCTCATTTTAAAAACATGTTTCTGCTGTGTACTTGATGAGACATGAGTCGTGTCTGGAGGTGCAGCAGTCTCCAGTGGATCTGATCACAGCTTAAATATGAAAGATTTCTTCCTCCATTCATCACTACATTCCTGATGCAAAAACTCGTTTTCCCTTTGCCTTCCTTTGTTTCTCCTGCAGCCACAGGGCTCTGTCACCACCGCTGGGTTACTATAGTAACTGTGTTCGACATTACTGTACCTGTTCGTCGTCTGGCCTAATAGCTGCTGTTTAAAGTGAGGTGTCAAGTATTACCAGATATATATATATATATATATATATATATATATATATATATATATATATACATTTTGTTTTAATGGGGAGAAAAAATGGGCTGTCTGCAGCTCCACTTCAGTGGTGCTGGGGTAAACCAGAGCCGCCTCATTAACTTGACATGACGAGGTATAGCGGCATGACTGCTTTAGAGCCAGAGGTTACAAGCGAGGCGAGCTCATGCTTTGTTCCGGAAATCGTAAAATGACAATAAAGATCATAACAGTACCACTGAGACAACATATAGCTGCATTATGTTGCTGTAAACCAGCAAACCAAATGTTAATCCCTAATGGTTTTATATCTGATTTACTGTCAGGTGAAGTGGTAGAGTGAAATGTCAGGCAGGAAAAGGTTTTCATTTCACTCACTATGGGATGTCATTAATGCTACTGCTGTGTTGCTATAGCGACTGTCCTTGTTAGCCAAAGATTACGTATTGATTACATGAAACAATGTGCTGTTTAAGGTGTGAAGCTACGATTGTGGAGCATTTGAGCAAAATGTTCATTTAAGGACTGTTATGAATGAGTTTTTTATCACAAGGACTAATTTACACTTTGTTATTAAATATATTTTATTTAATGAGTCAGACCCTGACAGATGGTGTTTGTAGGAGGAGGGTGTAAAAGAAACACTTACACTGAACAGCATCCTTCCTCTTTTGTTGATAGTGTTATAACTGGAGCCACAGCGTGTATCTAGGATTCGGTGTGTGCAACAGGTGTGTTTTTAAATCAGATAAACTTGAGTACTTTTATTTTATCGTTTTCCTCAGAGGAAAAGATACACCCTTTTCCTTTTAATCCACTAAATTAACAACACAGAAGATGAAAGGTGATGCCTATACCCCATGCCTTAAATCAGAAAAGTTCTTTCTCCCTACACATGAGGGACAGAGGGAAGCTGGCTGGGCCTAATAATAAAGGAACAATATAAATGAAATTCTGTTCAAAAGCTCAACTCTATCTTCAAATATGTTTTTATATAATTACTTTGAGACATAATCTTTGGTTCAAACTATGGGATGCTACCACAGCCACTCAGTTTCTATAGCAACTCATTCATAGCTGTATAACAATGACAGTATGAATGATTCCAGCACTGCAGGGTGTGGCAATTTCTGCTAGTTATTAGGTGGCGTAATCCTCCCTTTTGTCATAAATAATGAAATGCTTCCCTGTGTCAACTGTCGAAAAATGTGTGAACAAAGAGCTTTTTAACTGCCCACCGTGGCCCCTATTGAGTTAATCACCTCCCAGCTATAAACTCATCAGCTAAAGATAAATTAATTGAAATGTCATAAAGTGAGAGATTACCATTCAACACTGGGGAAATTCCATATTTTATACCTCTTCTTCTAATACTATTACTGTTATTACTACCACTACTGTTACTGCTAATAAACAATACAAATCTGTTTATTGTAGCAAATGTGACACTGTGCATTTGAATGACAGGGAAAGATGTTCAACAATTCGATTTAACCAAGATTTGATATAAAAAATTTTCTCCAAGAATGAAAAAATACACACTATCTTCAGCTTGTTAATTTCACATCACCGTTTCCATAGTGATATACAACTTGTCAATTACTGACACACGGTCCAGTAAATAGAAACAGTAGTTTATCAGGTAAAACAGGACTTTATGTTACATCTTCAGCCACCTACTTGTGATATATGCACAACTCATTTCCTGTCAGCCAAATTTGATGTATAAGCAAAATATTTATATCAAAATGATATGGAGATCTCTGCTAGCTCCTTTATGTCAAAACGCCAACATGTTAAAATGATCCTGTGTCAGCTCCTCAGCTGAAGCTGTCGTATCAGGTAAAATGAGAGTCTGCCAGTTAATATGGAGAGATGACACGTAGCAATATTTCATGAGCTTCTGTCACTGCATCGCCATAGCAACATTACCTCCCATTTCAGAGAAAAGCCATCTCGTTGTACTATCTTGTCACTTGGTCTGTACCTCATAAAGGTGTGCTGTATCAATCATATTCACTGTTTTAAATAACAGCAGCTATTTTATGTCTTCTGGTAGATTTTTGAGCTGAGGTTGCCAGTAGCAAAAAATATAGTGTAAAACTAGTCCTTAAAGTCCTTAAAATAACTTAAATGTCATATTAATCATTAAAATATCCATTTGTGAAGGTAGAATATCGCTGCTGTCGGGTTCAAACCTCCTATCTCAAAAATCGCTATTTTTTAAGAATTAAAAAACCCCCCACTGTTTTTAAAGGATCCAGTGGAGATAGAAGATTTAGTCACAACCTTTTCAATATACATTTTATTGACTGAGAAATGGTAAAACCCACTGGTAGAAGTAGAGGGGGACCAATAAAATTATTTTATGAAAAAAAAAAAAAAGATGTAGCCCAAAAGTTTCTCCCCATCAACTACTATTACCAAAATGTTGATCAGTTTGTTGATCCCACTTGTCTTGGTTAATAATGACAATTAAGTCAGTTCAAAACAGAGCTGCAGAGTGACAGCAAGGAGTTTCATAACATGTTTGGATTTTCACACGTTAAAAATTAACAGCGCAAACTGATTATTGGCTTCACACTTCAGTATCTGGCCTATCTTTCAAACAACCTTTCACAGGTTGCACATTTGCTGTATTTTGAACACAATTCAATTTATCTCTCACCAATGTTAAAATATTAAAAGTGAGCATTTTAAATGATCAAAAACATCAATACAACTACACATCAGACTATTTCCAACCATTTAATCACACTCTTACAAGTAGTGTCTATTATACGGTAAAATCATTTCCCCATGAATTTCTGTGTCCGGCTGTGCTAAGAATGCTGCTGTCCAATCTTTTCCCAAAGTTGTATCTTCAATAAGAAGAGCAAGGTGTATTTTAGCAGCCAACAGCCATTGTTTAATATACCTGTGTATGCACCACTGTACCTCAGCAAGAAACTACACAAATGTATGAATATCAGACTAAAGCACACAGAGCGAGTGTTTGGTAAACTGAAAAGGAGTGAAAAGGATAATTCAATCATGTGTTCTTCTTCTTACCTCATTAAAATGTGCGTCCTGAGTAGCGGTAAGTCCAAAGCCGCTCTGTTGAGTCTCGAATGTCAGGAGGCGGGACAGCAACCGCTCAGCGATCTGCAGGTCATTGCCGTAGAGTCGGGCGGTTGCCTCAGTGACGTCGCGGAGCTGGTGTGCAAGTTTCTTCTCCATAATGGTGTTCAGTTCTGTCTCATTACGCTCCAAGGACTCAAGCTAAACACACAGACACCAACAAAACATGAAAAAGTTCGTACCCCCCCCCCCCCTTTTTTTTACAAGCATTTAAAAATTACCGAGATTTAATATGACAACATTGTTATGTACAGCAACACTACTGCCTGTCAACAAAGAGGTATTTATTGAAGCCTCACTTCATTTAAAGCTGCTTACAGTCCAAAACCTTTACCACCTCTGTTCCAGATCTTACATGAATGATGCCTTCAGCCACAAAAATAGAATAGTCCTTTACTTCCCATGCCATCCCCATTTGTTAGTTAATATTTGTTGTGTTAGTGAAAGTACTCTACATACAGCAGCATTGAGCTCCACAAATGGAGGTGAGGTGCAGTTGTAAAGGGCTGGCTCCAGCCATCCTCTCTCTACATCACAGTGTCTGATGGCCGCACCTGCAAGGACGAGAAACAGGACATCTTTTCACAAGGATACGGCATAAGTGAGTCCGCTGAAGTAAAAAAAAACAGACATTAGGTTGTATGTAATACAGCAGTTGCGTTAAGAATTTCTTTTTGTCTGTAATTTTGATGGACAGGGTCGTAAAAATTCTGCCATGCTCGTTTTCATTATTTAATGATAAGAGTATGTACTTAATAGCATTTTATTTTCATTCATCCATTTTCTTCTTCTGAATAGTTAATATGAAGAATAAGCATATGGACTATGCATTTATGCAGGCATGGAGAGGAAATATTGAGATGGAGAGTCTGTGAGGTCACTGTTTGGGTCAACGTGACATGAAGCATTGCACAATGATATATAGTGATTTAATTGCCCGATGTGTTGGCTAAAGCCAGCTAAACAACAAGGTCATGTACCTGAGATCAAAGAGAGGACTCCACAATGGCTAATTCATATGCACACACCAGCTACTGGGCAGGGGTGTGAATTACTTTAAGTTACAGTCAATCGCAAATATATCAAAAATATATGGTTAAATGTTACCTCTGTATACATAGCTATGTGTTTGAATGCAATTATGTTAGTGTGTAGTGTGTATGGGTGCGCACGAACCGACAGAGCCTTTGGGGCAAGGCACCGCAGCAGGCAGATTGAACTTGGTCCGAGGCCACCAGATCCCCTGAGTGATGGTTTTTGGACAACCATCATAAATGACTGCAGAGAGAAAGAACATTACTTAAAATCATCCTTATCAGTTCCATGAACTTTTCAATTAAAAACATAACAAAAACTAATGATATGAAAATGTTTTTCTTTTCACTAGCAGAGAAGAAAATAAAATTGGATGTGAGAGAATAAAATACCAGCTACAAATTAAAGGAAGTAATTACAAGAGGGACACTGGAAAGTGGCAAAGCTGCACAGAAAAAAAAAACAGACACAAAAACAGGAATAACTGGAAGATGTTAAATAGAAGATGAATACAATCAAAAGGTTTTTGTTATTTTTTGGCTTGGACACAAGATTGACAAACAAGGAGATTTTGAAAGAAAGAATAAAAGAATAAACTGGAATCCTATAATTACACAGTTCTGATTAAATATATTGGAAGCTCAGTTGTGCCTCATTATTTTCATTCATGTCGGTTTTCTCCGTGAATAATTTACTCAGTCTGAATACCAGTTTTTAATCCATTTTGAAAATTATACATTGTCTTTATATTGCAACAGACAGTTTTCTGTACCACTTCCCAAGAGACAATCATGCTAAAGAAAAAAGAAAGTAAGAAATTATTTAGGCTATTGTTGGAGAACAACACTGGCAAACTTTAATATAAAATCCTAGTTTGCAAACCAATCTTCTAAAGCAGACAATTTTTCTTCTTTTGTCAGTGAACCACAAAGGAGCTGCAAGACTTGTGAGACATTTTTAACCATCAAAATAAAGTATTTGGGGAAAAATGTTTCTGTCAATAATGTTCTTTTGACATGATGTGCTTCCTGCTAAGCAACTCACTGTTACAAGAACACAATGCAGCAGCAAGGTGCTCCTTTTATATCTCCCTCTTTTTTCATAACCACCTGCATGTGTGTCAGATGTTATACTCAGGCCATGGACAGAACTGTTAGGTAAACCATTTTTTAACACACGCATTCTCACCTTCACAGCCTGAATTCGTGACCTCAGCGAAGGGGCTGTCACATATGTTGCACTGGCGACCAATCACGCCAGGCCTACACTGACACTGGCCTGTCTCTGGATCACATGACCGCGAGAAGGAACCCACCGGGTAGCAATCACATGGCAGGCAGGTGTCAGAGCTCCGCAGACGGTAGTGAAACTCCTGAATACACACACACAGACACGGAGGGTTTGCATAAATTAGACACACAGATCAAACTCAGTTACACTAATGCAAAATGCCAAGGTGCCAAGAATAGTGTCAGCAGTTACATCACCACATGCTTTAGGGCAAGACTTATACAATGACACAAAAGGAGAGCTGGCTGTAACAGAGACATGAACACAAAAGCAACAATCCGTGCATAATGTGTTAATGAGCAGAGGTAAAAGAAAGCAGTTAATTATTTAGTTTGCTAAATAAAGCTTTGGAAAAAGACTGAGAGTGCTCCCATAGAGGATGACGGTGCAGCTGTTTCATTTTCTGAAGTCCCCCTTGATTTTAAATGTGTTTATCAAAACGATGTTTGACCACTACTGTGCAGAATGACGCAGACTGTTTTCACATAGATCTGCTGAAGGTGAAATGTTTCTCTGTGCTCACCTTTTATCTCAATTAAGGCACCTACAAGCATGATTCGATTAGACATCACAACTAGTTTGGAATTTAATCGTGGTTCAATATGCAGATTACAAAAGTGTCATATGTAAACTTGAAGCATCCAGAACATAAATTACTCTAAATGGACTTATCTATTAAGTGGGAGGCATGTTGTGTTTAGGAGTTAAAGTTTTCAACTAAAAAATACTTACATTTTGGCAGATTGTGGATTTTGTAATGAGGGAGAAGGACTAGATGTTATTTTAATTGTTTAGCTTTGACTAGTTAATTTAAAGTATTTGTGTAAAAACCTTATCAGGCCCAAATTATTACTGTAAGCACACTGAGTATTTTTTATGTCTTTCAACAAGTCTAGAGGGGCTCTTTAATGAAAATGTGTAATTACTAAACAAACTACCTCAAGCTGTAGCTGCTTTATGTTGCCTTTTACAAGGTGAATTTCAGAAGTAATCTGCTGATGCTTTATGATCCAAAACATGAACAGGGCACTCTGCTGCTTCCAGAGTTTAATCTTATTTCAATAAAGGCATATATGATAATATTATAAAAGATAACAAATAGAAATGGGCAACAATGATAGATGTGTGCATGTCACTATTCATTTAATCATGATCTATTGATCAATGCATATTAAAAAAAATAATGTGGGCATGAAAAGGAAAAAAGAAAGTTTATATTTCAAGCTTCAATTTTTCAGAAAATGAGGACTAAGGAGCAAAAGGTCGCAGAACAACATGTGGTTAAGTACTTTGTTCATGGCAATATCAGAGATTAAAGATTAAGGTCAAGAGATCGGATTAAGGATGGGATAAAACAGTGTTAAACATGGTGGCTACACATAAGCATATCAATATACACAATCACAGGTTCACACAAGGCAGAAATATAAATATGTAGGGATAATCATCGTATTATGGTTGGTGTAGTTATGTCTGGCTTAGCCTGTCAACCAGCCATCAGAGTGTGAGATGATTACTATGTCTGGACTCAACCAAAGCCTAAGTGAGCTACAGAGTGACACTGCTTAAGTCCTGTTAAGCAGGTCTGAAACTATTCAATAGAGCTTTGAACAGCTAACAGTTCTGGAATATGACAAATAATAATGATAACATCTTTATTTATATAGCATAGAAAAACAATTTAAAAAACAGCAACGTACAAGTTAAACTAGTAAAACCCAATAAAACGAAATGAAAACTAGAATCAGGTGAAATCAGGAAAGTTTTGAGTTTAGATTTACCAGAAGCAACTGACTCAGCCTGCCTTATTTTCTTGGGCAGAGTGTGTTCAGAGCCTTTGGGGCTTTTATCTCAAAAGCTCTGCCCCCCTAGTTTTCTGCCGCGAGTCTGGAATAGATAGATGGCCACTGCCCGAGGATATCAAAAGTACCAGCAGGTAAAGTAAAAGCCTACACAAATGAGTGCTTCCACACAGGTGCACTGCGTGAAGGAAATCCATCTATTTACATCTAATCATGCTCTGTGGCTTGTATAAAAAGGCTGAGCAGACTCAATTGATTCTGTTTGTTTTTCTTATCTGAGATTTGGACCCACATGTTGCACAGTGCTCCACCACCACCATCAAAACATAAATAAGGAAATGTATTTTGGAAAAATGCTGACTTGTGTAGAGTCAGTTCTATTCTGGAGGTGCGTAGTGGCACCCTGATGAGACACTTACTGTTGCTGTTTTATTCAATTTGTCATTCGTCTATATACTGTGGAGTCAAACCTTTTAGTGCCTTGTAGGTTTTTAAAAGTCTTTAAATCCATTTTGAAACATACTGGAAGCCAATAATAAATAAATATAAATAAATAACTAAATGTATAAACATATATATCTCATGACCCTCCCCGGAGCTATAAATATTTTTCCTTGAGCCTGGTTGTGACAAATTGTGTGGTTTTGGAGATTTTTTATGGAAAACATGCCTTTTAAACCTATCCAGGTTTGGGGTTCCGAAGGTATTTAAAAGTAAATACAAAATATGACCCTTTAAAGTTGAATGTCCCTCCCTTGAGCCAAATCAAAACACAGCAGACGTGTACACAACACCAGGATCCCAACACCTGACAGCATCAGTGTCAGGTGAAAGAGAAACTTGTGTGCCTCTCACACGTTTGAGTTCTGGTGCTGCAAAATCACAAATCACAACAAAACACGTGATAAAGAGGAGTTAGCAAAATTAGCATTCTTGCCAATTCTTGCCAATTGCCAATTCAGCATTCTTCTCAAGTTGCCGTGTGTGTGTGTGTGTATGTGTGTTTCCTGGTTACCTTGCAGTGACAGTGTCCGCTGGTCTTGTTGCAGTCCGGATCGAAGCCTTTATTGGTGTCACAGTGACATGGTCCACAGGTTGGAGATCCCCACCAACCCCGTGGACACTGGTGATCAATCCTACACACACACACACACACACACACACACACACACACACACACACACACACACACACACACACACAGACACATACATAAACAGTTAAACAGAAGTAGGTAGAATCAGTGTGGAAAAAGACAGTAACAGTGTGTCGAAAACTTTCTTGATCTTCAAAGGAACAATCTTTCCCTCTGACTAACTAATGACAAGCTAATGAGTCGAAACAAAGAGATGAAAGACAGACACAGTCAGGGAGAGAGAGAGGGAGAGACGGAAAAAGCAAAGACAGGGATCAAACAGAGAAAATATTGATAGTGAAAAGTGCAGGAGAAAGTAGAGAGAAAGGATATCTGGGAGAAAAGACACAACTTAAAAGAACAGCAAACACTTCAGCATAAGCTGAATCGCAGATAGTAACCATTATTAAACAAAACATGTTGAATGACATTTAAGCAAAAACACCTTTAGCTTTTCATTTAAAGACCAGCGTTCTCTAAAGCTGCTGAACTTCAAACACACCTCAAACTGTGTCACTCTGGTTCATGGTTCACGTCACTCGGCTCTTTCATTCTCTTCGCTCACATCTCGTTTAATGTGCACTGCTTCTGTTCTCAGTGTCTAATGGATCACTGAGGAGACAAACGCTTTTCACAGTCAATGCAGATTCTTCTGTGTGTGTCTTTATTGCTCCTTATGGGGCGTTTAGGAGAGGTAATTTCAGATAGCAGCGATCTTAAAAGAATATTAGGATTGACTCCATTTCTCCAGAGATCTTTGTTGCATTTCCACACAGAATCTCTTTTCCAAATGAAGCGTCTCTCCCTGCTGTGTATTTTTGGCTGCTGAAAGGGCTCTCAAACGGCAGGACAAACACATCCAGAGACGTTTGTCCAATTATAACTGGGGAAGGAGGAGCATAGAAACAGAGGCTGGGTCAAATCATGATGCTGCGCTGGCTGTGCTCTGATAGTCTTTCTAAATTTAGAGATTAGTTCAAACAGTTCTCATTTCACTCATTTTTAAGGACCTAGTTACCTGAACATGGGCTGCAGCTAATGATTACTTTTGAAATGTTAAATATGTCTTTTGATTATTTTGATTAATTACTGAGTTAATTACAATAACAAAATCATCAGAGCAAAAGACAATGTCTTCAAAGCGCACTGTAAAGGGAGTAAAAATGAATTTCTCTCAAAGAAAGAAGCTCTAAGGTTCCTTAAAAAAATAATTTCAAGTGTGCAAGGTGTCTGTATTTACAACTTCAGTCACCTCTTCGATGTCTGCCCAGTTCATGCTACAGGGGGAGGCAACTGGTTGAAGAATCACAAGATCACACAAGAATCATGAGAACATGCAAGTGTCCAGCCCTGATTTTGTACATACTAGTATTGTTGTTGTTTTGAGTACTACAACGCAGCTACTATCTAATACACTGCCTGTCCTGAATAGCTCCGACGGTAAAAATGGTATTACCAAATCACTGCTAGTGAACAAATTTCTAGAGTTGCATGCTACATATTGGCATATCGGCCAACCCTTATTAATATTTTCAACTTTCTGTTGATTAATATGATTTAGTATGATGATTTAAACATGAGTTAGTAGGAAGTTGATTCATCGAACTTAAATTTGGTTCTTTCATTCAAGATAAAAGAAGAAAAATTACAGCAGCGGGGATGAAAAAGAGAGAGAGAGAGAGAGAGAGAGAGAGAGAGAGAGAGAGAGAGAGAGAGAGGGTGGCACATCAGGGGAAATTAAGACAGAGAGCAGACATATATTTCATCAGCAGCCGACAATGTGTGTCTTTCTGAGAAACACACACCGACTTGATCAAAGACGAGATACACACATACACACACACACAGAACGCACAGAAGATCATGAGATAAAGTTAAAGCTGTGTGGATTTCACAGGCAGGAAGGAGAGGATCATGGGGTGAGGTCAGGGTCACGTTTGGTTCACACAGTGTACGCACACACAGATAACCTCGGTGTGTGTGTGTGTTATTAAGTTAAATCTACACTCATTCCACAGTGGATTACATGCAAGGCTGGAGATGTGGGACAACAAGGCAGGACTAATGCTACCAAAACACCACACACACACACACACACACACACACACACACACACACACACACACACACACACACACACACACACACACACACACACACACACACACACACACACACACACACACACAGAAATAGAGCTTAACTGGGCTACAGGCAGCATTTTGAGCATGTTGGCATCTCACAGGTAAACCAGAGTTCAATGATGAGTCACTTGTGCGTGTGTGTGTGTGTGTGTGTGAATGTACCTGTGTGTGTGTGAATGTACCTGTGTTGGCAGTACTGCCCATAGTGGTTGTCTCCACAGTCACAGATGTATCCATGGGAAGAGCTGGGCTTCCTGTGGCACTGAGCCTCGTTTTCACATGGATTCAGATGGCAGGCATCAGTGCAGCCTCTCCCATAGTAACCTGAGAGAGAGAGAGAGGATTCATTTCACAGCCACTGACATCATACAAGTCAAAAACAAACACCACTTACAAAATATGGTCATATAGAACTCATTTTCTTTACCAGTTACATGAATTGCTACATGGGTTATATTCACTGGAAAATACAGTTACAGTCTCAAAATTCATGTAATATCCCTGTAGTCAGAGGGAGGAAGTAACCAAATCAAATACATTTTTAAAAGTCTGTACAAACATACCCCCATAGTCATGATGAAGCAAACTCCGAGCTTGAGTTTTCCATCTTTGTCTTTTACCACTGGAAATAATATCCAAATATTTCTTTTGGGTTTTTATTTAAATGAAAATAATTAGACACAGAGAACATGACAAAGGCACAGGCAGTCACAATGTCCGTGAAGAACTTCCCTTGCATGTAAAATCATGAAATGAGAACACAACACAACAACTACTGAAATCTAAATATGCAGAACGCGGCTCTATGTCCCATCCACATACCAGAAATAATAAGTCAGTTCACAAGTGCACATCACAATCACATCAAACAGCGATTATTGTAAATGTCACTCTCCCGACTAACTCCAGCTGGGCCAACCACTGGAAAACAAGCCACGACTGTGCATCACAATGCTGTCATTCCCTCAAACTCAAAGCAACGCTGCCTCGGAGAGAAAATTACCCCCACTGCTCAAGAAAAAGAAAAAAAAGAACAGATTTCAATGCAGCCATACATAACACAAACAAATCTGTGCATTCAAAAAATATTACAGTGCACAAAACGAGGCATTTCTGCTGCAATTTATATAATGTAAAAAAAACTTAAACTGCAGTCTTAGTATATTTTGGATAACACCAAGCAACACTCCAGCAACATGCATCAGGCTAGTGACGCATGTTGCTGGAGCCAAAGAAAAACTCATGTGAAAAACGTGAAGTCATCAGAGAAAAAGTTTAAACACCTCTCAACCATAATAGCACAGAAATTTGCCTCAGTAAAAGCAAAGACAGAACACTTCAACGAGCCACTTCAACACAACAACGTACAACACATAAATTCCCACAGTGCACTTCAGTGTGCGCCAGTGCAGCACGGTGAACGCAGCCGTCACACACTTCAATGCCATCCCCAGACACTCCACACAAACACACCAGCCTCTTATATGGTAATACGGGCCAACACATAAAACCCTCTTTAATCTAATGAGTAAAGCAGAGTGCTTCACACATACTTTGGGGTGTATTTAGCACAAATAAAGAAGGCCTCTCACCCAGGCTGGCTTTTAATTTAAAAAGAACATAATTGTTGTATTTAGTCTTTCATGTACCTGTATTAATAGTTGGATTAAAATATTATGTGACTTAGCCACGCCATAAGACTCCACTTTCATGTTGGGATTGAAATACAGCAATAAATCCAATATAATCACATTAACGTTGGTGCTAAAGGAATGAGGTTTATATAAATTATTTACCAACGCTGAATCCTTATTATACAGCTGATCTCCGGATTGAAGGTATTTGTCTCATCAAATGTGTTAAAACATACCAGAAAATGCATTAACAATTATTAACAGCAGATTTACAGGCGTTTACACTTTCACTGATTTTGACCTCATTTGGACATGACAAACTAAGACCTTACTACTGATACATATCAATATTTAGGAGCCGGTTCCCTAAAATAGGAGAAAGGCATTATCTCATGAAATCTCTTTGATTTTGAAATTGCTTAAAAAAAAACATTCATAAAGTAAAACCAAAAGCTTGAGACAACAACGCCCCTGTCCTTTTTTGGAGTAACCATACTCTTATATATTTTTAAAAATCAGTGAATCAATATTAATATCACATTAATCATTCCAAAGAAAAACAAAACATGTCTGGAGGATCTTCTCTTCAGTATACTGATGTAGACATCATGCATCAGACATTTTATCAATGTGATTCTCAACAGACCGTTTCAAACTTGTCAACATAAGCATAAGAGCCCCGATACATGCCACAGTTTTTTGCACCCTGCAAATAGTTGTTTTCAGTGTAGACGTGCAGAGGGCACACTCAAAAGAAAGACTGACGCCATCGCACCACGCAAGCCTTCTCAAAAGCCTGTTTTTCATGGTACGATGGCTGTAGCACGTACATAAACAAAGTTCAAGTTTGACGAGAAGTTGATCGTTTTAGTGCAGGGCTTCCCAGAGCTTTAGAACTGTCCTACAGACAACATTTCAGGCCTAATAAATACTCAAAAAAGAAACCTTTGGTAGAAGATCACACTTCACTGGTAAGTGAGCTATGATACGGTGCTGGTTATGGTCGCTTAGCAAACACAGATGCAAACTCCCTCTGGGTCCTTGAACGTTTACACAGAGTAGCACCCAGTACCCGACCTCCCATTCCCAGGCGGTTTAAGTCCTAGCATGGTCCCTTTGTATTTCCTGTTGTAATGTTTTGCAGTTTGCGGCTCAAGCTGCTGCCTCGCTGTGCAATACAAGTGAAATAGTCTCCAACATTTTCAATGATTACATCTGTATTAATATAACACACATTCATCAATCCATTATCCAGGCTGCTCCCAAACAATATAATGATATTGTTTGTAAAGGTTTATACTACAGTATGTACATGTAATCCAAATAAATCACCTTTACCGATAAAATAATACTGTATATAATAATATATTTACCACATAATGACTAACGACTCATGAACTCCTTTATAATAACCCATTTGGGAATCCCAGAATAATATACCTGCATAGAAATTACAATTTTACAGTAATTTTAAGATATTTAAATAATTTGAAATATATTTTGATCTCATCATAAATGCATCATTACATATCAATAATTCTATTTATTGTTTTGATTGTAACACTCTTTACAAAAAAAAGTCATGTTATGAGTCACATGATTTATTTTTTAGACTATCCAAAATACATTCCTTCTAAGCTCTGAAAAGCATCTCAACTGCTCCAAGATAAAATACAGTAATATCTTTTATCAATACTAACCATCGAGTGAAAAACAGAAAACCATGTAATCTTTGTAACAAGATATTACATTTTGCCTAGAGCACCACACTGATCACCTCCAAAAAAAATCTCTGCCTCACATTTAATCACCTCCCCTCGTTCAGGGGCGAGTTCTGCTTTCAGGTCGCCTTTTTAATTTAACAGCATTGAATAGAAAGACGTCTCTATAGATTGAAGTGTGACTGAAGTGTGTGTACAGCTTGTTGGGGTCTGCATTCCTCCCTCTGGAGCTGGCAAAACATGTGTGAGGTCCGCTTTCACGTGTTCATCTATAGAAACCGCTCCGCCTTTCAAACCTGTGGCCTTGGCTGCAGCTTTAGACACACAAAAGATTTTCAATGACTCCTATTCTTGGAATATCTCTCTTTTTCTCCAGCTTATAATGTTCTTTGTGAAAACACAAACCCACACATACTGTAATAAGCAGAATAAAAACACACAATAAAAATAGACACTGGCCTTGCTTTTTTTCCCCTCTTCAATCCTCCACACAGTTTTTCAATTTATCTTACTTTCTCCTCGCGCTTGAAAAAATTTCAGGAATTATACAAACAAAAGAATGAAGACTGTCACAGCTGTTGTTCAGTTTCCAATTATTCGTTTCTTTTCACATACAAACACACACACACACACACACACACACACACACACACACACACACACAGGTATGATTATAGGATCTCATACACACACAAGCATTGGCTGCATTCTGTCTCTTATTTGTTCTCTCACGATCCCCCACTCTCCGTCTCTAACTCTGCTGGTCTCCACTTCTGTCGCTTTGTCTCAGACACACACATTCAATCATCTTCTATCTGCCCTATACATCTTTACACTTTCACCATGGCAACTGACAGAGAGAGGCGAGGACAGCCTTGGCTGTTTTGAGATGCTTATAATGACACTGGCCTTGTCACAACAATATGGGAGAAAAAGAGAGAGAGACAGAGAGAGATGGTACATAGCACTGTAAATCATGTGTGTATGTACGTTTTTGCCTTTCACAGTCAGGGTCCAGCAACTTCTTTGAAAAGTTGTGCCTCTCAAGCTGCACACACACCCAGTGTGACTCACAGCTTTAGATGCTTTATTGTACACAACATCAGCTTGACATCTCCGCAAGACCACAATCAGGGAGAGAAACATGAGTCATGTGTTTGCTGAAACATCCATTCATCCTCTGTGTATCCAACTGTCTTCTCTCTGACAGTGGGAAGATTGTGGATGTCAGAAATAGCTCATAAAATCGTGCTGGTGAGAAAACAGAATAATAGCAGTGAATACTGAGTCCAATGACTATCTGTTCTGTGAAAGTGGTCGCTCACAGTGATGACCCACATGAAGCTAACATTTATCCATGCCGTCTTGAATGGCACAAAGAGGCATTTTTTTGTCAACCCTCACTATATAAATATGAATATAAATCTGTTTTGACAATTGTATAGTTAAGATTGGTTCAGACACAAAAAGACTTGATTAGGTTTAAGGGAAGATTGTGGTTTAGGTTAAAAACCACATTGGTAAGGGCATGCGGCCCGACAGCGAGCAGGTGAGGTCGGGACTTTATAAAAATATAGCAACCAGACTGTCAGCAGCCCGCATCCAAGAGGACACTATGGAAATTTATTATCATACTTATTATACTACCCTATGTAAACATAAGGATAACCCAGAATAACAGAAAGAAAAGACAGGAAAATACATGAATGAATTAACAAATAAAATACACTAAATTATAACCTTCTATTATTTTACACTATACACTTACATAGTGCCGCCAGTTAGCTTAGTTAGCCTGCAATAATTTTGGCTTTTCCATCCATCATTCTATTTTCTGTGTCCGTTATCCTCTAACGGGTCGTAGGGAGGACTGGAGCCGAACCCAGATGACATTGGGCAAGAGGAGGGGTACACCCTGGAGAGGTTGCCAGACTTTCTCAGGGCTCTTAGCAACAGGTGCTCACACTCACACTTACACCTACAGGCGATTTAAAGTCACTAATTAACCAAATCAGCATGCATTTGAATTGTGGGAGGAAGCTGGAGAGAACCCACACTGACACAGGGACAACATGCAAACTCCACACAGTAACACGGGCCAGTCGGCTTAAACCCAGAGCCTTCTCACTGCACCACTGTGCCACCCTGCTGCCTATTCCATTACAATATATGTAATGTTCCTACATTGCAGCTTGCAGTGAACGGAGGAGAGGCCAAGTTTGAATGTCGTGTTTGCAAGCAGTAAATTCCAGCATCGTGTATCTTTAAGACCTTTGGAGACCTTTGACGCCGTGGTTAAAGTTACAAATATGTGGTTAAGGTTAGGGTGTGACAATCCAACATTAGTTGTTAGGTTGAAGCCAGGAATGAACAGTGGTCTCCTGTGTTAAAACATGAATCCATCATGACCTCCTCCTCACACAAACACTACCTTACTTCCTGCTCTGCTCCCATCTTAACTGCTATGGCTGCTAGAGGTTTTTTTTAAATTGAATGTAAACGTACTTTATGTCAAATTGGACAGTTGATGCTGTTGTTCTTCTTCGGAGGACAGTTAGTTTCTATATTTACAGTATTTTTGTTAAACTTGGTTAATACCATCACTATATATGTATGCTGGCTTACTGAAATAAAAGATTTATATTTTTTGTTTAAATCTTCATGGTCAGGTTTGACTGTAAAACTTTGTACCTCAAACATGTATACAAAATTCTCTTATTAAATCTTGTCCAAGTGAGCGTGAACAGGTTCAAGAGGCCTAAAATTTTAAAAACTTTCTCAACCCCAAGATGACCAGTGAGTTTTAAAAAAAGGAGCTTTATGTGAGTCTGTGTAAGTAAAACAAGGTGCAGTAAAATTTTCTTCATCTGCAACATACAACAGTGCCAAATCCCTGTACATTTTGAGTTTCAACATCAAACCTGATCAATAAATGACATTCCTAAGTGAGGAGTCATTTGTCATTGAGAACAACTTTGCCCTGATTCAGCATCTTGAGGATGTGGCATCTATTGTAGGATGGTAAACAGGAAATACAGTTTGAAACTCATAAATCTCTCACTCTCTCTCCCAGAGGGTCCGCGCTTAATATACTGCAGCTGCACCCCACACCGAAGACTAACAACCTCATATAATGTACTTTTCTGACAAACTCCATCTAAAGAAATGTGCATTAGTTCATTTCAGTCTCTATTTTAATGTCCTGAGAACATTGATGAATGACTCATTATTACAGTAAAATCTGTTCTGAGACTTCCGGCTCTCAAACCATGAACATATGTTTTCTACCTGTGATCCAGTTGGTTTTTAAACAGCTCAGGGAACTCAAGCAGACATAAATCAACATGGCTGTAATTTATCTCATTAAATTGAAATTTTCACCACAATGATATAGCCTGTAGCAACCAGCAGCAACTGTCACGTAAATACACAATACACACACATACACAGGCTTACATACTGTAAACGTATGCAGAGACACACGAGGGCAGATGTTTCTCTGCCTTGTCATGCAGGCGCAGGAGTATTGCTCGAATCAAAGGAGCTGAAAAGCAGTTGCGTGAGAGAGCCGTTGGACTAGTTTCAGCACCAGTCCAAAACACACACACACACACACACACACACACACACACACACACACACACACACACACACACACACACACACACACACACACACACACACACACAAACACACTTTAAAGGGAATTATTCAGAGAGCACCTCTCTCTCCCTTATCTCTGTCTCTGCTTTATTAAACTTTGATTTGGTTTGTCTCGAAGCGGCATTCATTGTTTAACAATTTTCATTTTTAATGCTCATTGTGCTGATGAAAGATAATGATAATGAGAGAGAGAGAGTGTGTTTACAGTAAATAAGTGCATGCACATGAAGTTTGTGCATATGCAGTGTGTGTGTGTGTGTGTGTGTGTGTGTGTGTGTGAGAGAGAGAGAGACTGAGTCCACGTGTGAAGGCATCAGTGTGAGTTTGTGTAGTCTCTCTGCGTGTGTGCTCCGTGCTAATAAGTCAAGGTGTTAGCATTAGCTTGCGGGCTGGTGCAGGATGTTACAGGGATAGCAGTGCCTTGCTGCTTCCTCTCCCATGCTGTCAGGCCTGAGGCTCTCTCACTTTCACAAACTAGACCCTCCACGAAACACAATCTCTCACTCATTATTCTTTCACTCCCTCCACCTCTGCTTTAATCTCATGCTCTCATTTCCAAACTTCTCTTTCTTGTAAAACTTCCCTTTGAATTCTCTTCTACCCTCTGGAGGTAAAAACTAGGGTAGCAGCCTGTAGCAGCAGGACGTATTAAGTTTGCTTAGTTTGGTCACAGAGGTGTGACAGAATCAACTTTAGTGCTGAGGTAGTCTTACCCTCCATATGCAGACAGTCGAAGCTGAAATGCACAGCAATAAAAAACACCATTGTTTACAGCTCTGCTTACTAAGCATGGTCACTTCGACTTGCAGTGCTGTTTGCAGCTGAAAAATTGAACCATGTACTGTTTTGCTCTTCTGTATTTTGTGGCAGCAATGTTGCTGGCCAGTCACAGCTTACAATTAAACACAATGGCATATTTTGTTTGCAATTGGCATACCGTGTTTCTTTTTTATTTAAGTGTAATTCAGTGATGCAGAATGTTGTATATTTTAAATTGTCTTTGTTTTTCAGCCCAACATTTCTGGACAAGCTGTGAGAAACAACCCTCATTCAAGTCCTGAGTCTACATGGACAAAACTAAATTACCAAGAAGTGTAAGACTTTGTCTTAATTCTCTTCTTTAATGCTTTATGCTAATTACACTGACACTTTCTTTGACCCCAACAGGTTGTGGTAAAATAACTTTGTACCAAACATGATTTGTACGTGTCTTTGGAGGCTAACACTGGAACAGAAAAAAATGCACAAAGACTACAATGAAAGAGAACAGTTTAAAGTTACAATGCCGACCTGTAATGTTAGCATTTGTTTGTAATTATAGGGGACTATTAGCTCCACTGCTTTCTTTTATTTGTAAGACAGATATATCATGACACAGCCTGTTACCCACTGCAGGGCCCAGTGACAGGTCAAAGTCCCAGTAAACATGAATACTGGGCTTTCACACTGATTATCCAAATGTTGGCACATTTTGCTGTGTATGGATAAATACAGATGCAGCATTAGATCATATATCAAATATTTTTGCACATACTGACCAGGTGGCTACCTCTGGGGCTGAAAAATGAAGCCAACTAAGGGGTGCTAAAAACTACAGTTCTTTGAACAGCCACTGCGGCTGGCTTGGGGAGCCAGTAAATCCCTATAGACCAGCATTTTAAAATGTGCAACTCTATAGCAGAAATAAATATGTTTATAACCCTTGCTCCTCCACAGTTCCAACCTCTGGTCCAAATTTGGTAAAAAGATGGTGATGACCAAAGTGCGAAACTTGAGGCTTAAAAACTGCGGTCCACAAACCGATAGGTGACGCAAAGCTGGCTGCCTTTTTTCTTTGTAGTTTTTTTTTCACTTTGTGTTGTGCTCCTAGTTTTTTTAGTTTTTTAAATGCTGGGTTTAGAGACTCATTTCTGCTTATATGATTTCTTCCTTGTGTTGTGTAAATTTGTAAAAAATTGCCCTTGTGTGCCCTTCTGGCCTTGGCCCTTTGATGCATGTCATCCCCTCTCTCTTCCCCCTTTCACACTTAAACTGTCCTGTCAGAATAAAGGCAAAAACCCAAAAATAATCTTTAAAAAAAAAAAAAAAGAAAAAAAGAATTGCCCTTGTAAAGCACTTTGCAACCTACCTCTGTGAAAAGTACTGTGCAAATATATTTTACACATTTACTTACATCCATTATTTTTTATACAGTCTATGATAATGACCTGCCCAGACGGTAACAGGAAATCTACAGCTGCATCTAAGAAAAGATGCGTGTTGAGATACAGAGAAGGAAGATGATGAATGTCAGGAAAGAGAGTATTAATACCTTGAAACTAGTATGAGAAAGTGGACTGGCTACTTTATCTCTCTCTCTCTGCTGGTTTTGTTTTTCATGTGGTACTTTCTCTCTTAATTTTGCTCCAATCTCTAGTTTCCTCTCCCCTTTAATCATAAATATAAATAACCTCTTTTTATCATCTCTGCATAGTTGATCTAGTCTGTTTAAGCAATACCCATAGAACTGGACTGCAGCTGTTGCATCAGCAGCAGGTAATAAAGCTTCAAATAAATACCAAATCTCACTCTGCATCTTCTCCTTCCATTTTATCTCACTTCTATGATCTGCATGTCTCTGTGTGCATATATGCCAGTCGTGTGTGGTTCTACTCCCAGTCGTGTCACCAGTGTTTTCAGGCTGTTTGATTTGACTTTCTCGTGCCCTCTTTCTTCTCTTTTTTTCCCTCTTGCCTCAAACTTTTGGTGTTTATATTACACTATTTCTGTCGCCCGCCTCTTTCTCTTCATTAATCATTAACATGTTCAGGTTCTCTGTTCCTCCTTTGCCTCTTTTACATTTTTCTATAGTTCTCTTTCTCCTCCCTTTTTATCAACATCCCTCTATAGATTATATGTTTTCCCTCCTCTCTTACTTCAGTTCTCCACTCCTCTCATTCTCTTTTAATCAAGTTTCTCTCCTCCACATGAATTCTGCCTCATTATATCCACCTGACTAAGGAGATTTTGGAAGGTAGCCTGCAGTCAGTCTCTTTCTCTCGGTCTCAGGTGGATGAGAACTCATTATGCAATCCCAAATATCTGTTTAACCCAGTTAGAGCATTGGCAGACACCTACGCAGAAATGGCCACTTTATAATTATTCTTTTTTTTCTCTCTCTCTAAGTCAGCTGGCTCCTTTCACCTTCTCCTCTCACACATCTTTGCTTTCACAGCCAATGCCCAGAATGTGCAAAATATTAAGACCATTTCCCTGGCACAGAAGTTCGCTTGCATTCAATTTAACTTGCATTACTTACGTGGAAAATCGTTTTTGGCTGTGTCACTTGGCAAGTTCATTTAATGCATTCATTGGCAAAGTCACAACACGAGATACAAGAGTTTAGCAGACATGCCAATAGTTTCAAGCCTTAAAATGTGTAATTAACATAAATACCCTTTTGTGTTGTCACTTAATCAACTATTTTTATATAAATCAATAAATTATTTGATTAAATAAAATAGTGGAAAATGATGTTTTTGTGTGTGCCGCTATTTTTTATCATAAAATCAGTACAGGAACATTGTTGTGCCAAACTTAAAGCTGGAGTCTGTGATTCTGGAGAAAGTCCTTCAGAGGATGCGGTAATATCTCAGTTGTTATTTGTGTTCAGTACTATTATGGCGTAGCTCTGTTACTCGTGGGAGTGGATGTGGAAACGGGAGAGTAGCCGGCATAGTGTTGTGTGGCTGGGTCCAAGCCACTTTGTCTGTCTCCCATTTACAGAGCCTGGGCTCTGCATGATAACCAGATTTTTACTTCAGCACACACACAGACAGACGACTGGTGGACTGTGAGGAGATATTCACTGAATTTAACAAAAACTATATTAGATTGGGATCGCAGACTACATCTGATATTGCCTCATTAAAAATATTGATTTGGTTTAACAACTTTTTTCTCTGTTTGTGCTTCTTTTTAGAAACACTCACACAGATATTACACACAGGCTCTTACAGTCAAGTCACAGCCACAGCATCATTATCCAGAGAGTGCCATATCACTAATGGGAAGTTAGACGAGAGCTGACACGTCTAAATTTACTCTTGCACAGTTGCTCTTGCTGCTGCAAAGCAGCATCCCTCCTACTCTGTTACATCTATTATTACACCTTGCAGTTCCATAAATGAGAAAATCAACAATCAATGTTTTCTGAACAGAAAGTCAATCTGTCAAACTGGCTGGACACTGGAGAGCCTCATAATCGCATGTCAATTCACGACTAGAAGCAAATACGTTGTGCTTCTTTTCTCAAAGGCAGCATCTTCAATCATTTCTACCAAACCAGCATCATCTCTGTTCACTCACCAGGTTCACAGACACAGGTGTGCCGCTCCCACTGGTCGGAACAGCGGCTGTGGCCGGGGCAAGGAGACGAGACGCAAGGGTTGCCAACATTACAGCCGATCTCTACTTTGATGGCTTTCGACGGGCGTGGCAGGGCAGGAGCATCAGGCCGTACACCTAAACGAACCCCCTGTAGGAAGAGAGAGGGAAAGGTCTAAGTTATAGGGAGTTAAAAAAGAGAAAAGGCAGCTTCATTCATTTACTGACATCAGTCTATCCCATTTTTCTTTCGCACATTTCCATCTTTTACGTGCCAGTATGTCCAGCTTCCCTCCATCCATCAATAAACATTAAAAATCCAGTTCATCCATTCTCACCTGTATGCATCCTTTTATCCCGTTTTGAACCTCTCCGGAGCCCAGCACTCCTCCCACATGCAGATGTTTCACCTTCAAACCATGAATCTCATTTCCCACTATCACTGTTCCCTAATGGGGAGAAAAGAGGGAGAGAGGTAAGGGGACTGCTGGAGACAGGAAGGGCAAAGATTATTATTATTAATAGCTGTATGCAAACTGACTACCCAGAAAAATAAACACAAGGAGCACATATGAATACAATTATCTGACAACGAAGAAGAACTCTAAGTTATTTGATAAGAAAATATCGAATGAGGAATGGAAAAATGAGTCAGAATGAAGAAAAGAAACTGTCAGCCTCAAAGGTCTGTGTGAAAATGTATACAATGACAAATTCATATTTTATTAGGTTATAGCATGACATGTATAGGGAGCTAAAATGAATCATTTAAACTGAACAAAGATGAAAATTACTTCTCAGAAAGTATTACTGATTTTTTTCTTTTTCCTGATCACCAACTGGAAGCCATGATTCTTCTATATTTTCATTTGCCACTTTATGACTCATTACTAAGGTTATAATGACGCTCATGTCAGTGGAGGGGGGGAGCAGGGAACTGCAGTGTGAGTGATTGGCTTTATTAAATAAAAGAAACCAATAACATACAGTCACTGTGGAGAAGGTCAATACACAACTGATAACACTGACAGTGTTGTGAAGCAATCTTGACAGGCAACAACTATGAAAAGAAAATCAATGAGCCCCATTTATCACCGTTAGCAGCAGAGGAAGATGCTAAACTGGAGGGTGAAATCTGGCTGATAATAGCTATGCACACGCCAAAAAACTTTCAAAGGTAATTACTGTTTCATTGGCAGCTACGATGTTTAATAATTTAACATCTAAAAATGTTGTCTGCACCGTTTACTCAGTATATTACTTGATGCACTTTGAAGAATAGCCCGGTGAACCACAATAAAATGATGAAAGATATCATTTGCAGGCAGATAATTTAAGAATTACAGCAACATGAAAGCAAAGCAAAACATGCCGTTTTGCTTGCAGAGTTTGTTTACTTTTCTATGTGCGTGCTACTGTCACATATGTACACACCTCATATAAATGTATGCACACCAAACAGGCGTGAACTCATACAATGTGACATATTAATAAACTACAGATTAGGGAAACTAGCATTATCAGTCCACATTTTAGAGTGTGCTGCTATCCAGGGTTAGGAAATCTGTGTGTGTTTTGAACATTTGTGAGGGCATTGTGAGTGGTATGGTACATGTCTTAAGGGAAAGAGGATAGAAGGATATGGGACGAGTCGATCAGTAACTGTAAAATGGAGAAAATGAAAAAGTTTGTATTTTTGGAAGTAATTTTGGCAAATATTGGTCTTGGACTCTTGAGACAAGTCAGTTGTGGAAATTAGCTGCAATAAAGTCACTGGTTTAAGAGCAACTTCTCTTGTTTCAAGATTGAGATGATCTGCCTTAAGGGCTGTCCATACCAACAATGATAACTATTATAATAATTACAACACTATAACAAAAACTACAAATATAGCTTTAGAAATCTCCTAAATCAAGTGGATGCTGGTGTCCACACTACTACTATAACGACAAAAACAATGACAAACAATGTCACTGCGATCACTTTCAGAGCAATTTGATGAATGATAGAGACACTAACATCCAAAATCCATCCGTGTTTATAAGCTGTCATATTCAACATGGCAGATATTACATTATGAACAAAAAACAACCCGAGCTTTGTAAGGACTGCAAACACAGCTTGAGTGTGCAGTATGAACCTGGCCCCGCTGCTTACCGAATGTTATCATTCATCAGCAGGGATGTTCAAGTCATTATAATTATAGTTAGCGTTCTTAGTGTTGACGGCCCATCTTATCATATCTGTAACTATGCTGAGAAATGATGTCATGCCATGTGGGGAATCTTGCTTTGACACAACTATGATTTTAAGATGTCTGTGTGTGTGTGAACATATTTTATATTGGAGGATTTCCTGCTTTCATTCATATAAAATGCTTTACAATTCTAATTAGAGGTCTATACTCTCTACTAACAGCCAAATGAAATTAAATGAAAGAATCAGTGCTGAAAAAAAATGCCTATTTTCAAGGGAACACGGTCCATTAAGGTTGTGAATCTGTAATGGGTGTTGTGGAAAAAGGAATACCAGAAAATTAATTGTTAAAGGAAATTAAGTATTTTTGATTAAGTAAAGCAGATATTATGTAGTCCTTGTTATTCATTTAAATATGTGCTTGCGGGGTAATTCTAATGACTGCATTTGCATTATATTAATACTTTTTAAAGACTTGAACTTGCTGCCCTAAAATATTTTATCCACAGTTATTGCTGTAACACTCAGTCTGTCCTAAAAACCTTCCCTTCAAGGTTTGTATCGTGTCTATTACCTGATAGAGTCCAAAGTCGAGCCGTAGTGTGGCAACATAGCGCGTCTCACGGCCACTGCGAACATCTCGCAGCTCCAGTTGGAGGTCGTGCCACCGGCCGTCTGCCACCTGCACCTGATCCAACCGCAAACGCACAGGTCTGGTCGAACCCCGGGTCACTGAGAACACCAGCTGACCATTTATCACCTGAGAGGGGTCGAGGAACACAAGCAGACACAGACACACACACACACACACACACACAAATAGGCAAACACCAGAAAAAAAGGAAAAGATTAGAGAGGACAAGAGGGAGTGTGAAGACACATGAGTCACTGAAAAACAGTGAAAGAATACAATAACCAGCTTGCCTGGAAAGAGGAGAGTGAGAGGTGACTGTGAGAGGTGTGTGTGTGTGTGTGTGTGTGTGTGTGTGCGCGCGTGTGCATGTATGTGTGTGTGTGTGTGTGAGTGTGAGAGAGAGAGAGTGAAATGGAATTCCAACATCTTGACTGCTAATACAATACTGTCTTTGTATGGAGAAATATAAATGCAACTGCACATCATTTCAAGGCTAATAGCAGCATTGTGACATTTTTGACTTATATAGAAGATGATAATGTTGTATTAAAGACACTTATTGGAACCACAATAGCTATGAGACACAAGTATAATTCCCATAATGAACATGACCACTGCCAATACACTTAGCCCACGCTTCATTTTACATCCTGTACCGCCTGTTGGGGCTTGGCTTAAAATGTGCGACATCCATTTTAATCACAATATCAAATTGTTTGTGGCACAAAAGTGGAAGATGATTCTGCCATGTATATTTTAGCGGAAATGAATGAGTTTCTGGCAGTGGTAAAAGCCAGGTAAAAGGGGAAAACAACATGATTTTGTTAATCCTCTTCAGCAGAGCCAAAAAGAAAAACCACCCGCCTGAGAGGGAGAGCAAGGCCCTGGCAACAATCTCCTCTGCAACGGGAATGAACAGGTTTATGGGGAACATTGTTTTGCTTTATGAAACTTCACTGAGCTTAGTGTGACTGTCACAACAAGGGAACTGTCACTACAATTTAAATGTTTTATTAATGTTCAAATATGTTCTAGCACAGAGATTAACAGAAACACTACACTACACGACAAAACAGTATAGTCAGTGTACGTGTGTGTGTGTGTGTGTGTGTGTGTGTGTGTGTGTGTGTGTGTGTGTGTGTGTGTGTGTGTGTGTGTGTGTGTGTGTGTGTCCATACCTGAAACAGCAGGCTGGTGTATTGGCCAGCCTGAGCATGCAGCAGCGTTCCCTCTCGCGCTCTGGTCCTGAAAACGAGGCCGAGGTACCACGGCGTGGAGATGGTCACATCGTTTTTTAGGTCCCACCAAAGGGCGCTGTTACCCAGGAAGCGATGGGGGTGTGGCATCACTGAGGTGGAGAGTGAGTTAAAGACAGTGAATAAAAAGCACCACAGTGTCCAGAGCAAAAGATCAACAAGTTTTGGTTATGTAAAAAAAAAAAAAAAAAAAAGTTGAATATTTTGACCAAGCAAAAAAAACCTTTAGACACACTCGTGGCCTCGGGCTTAAGCTTAACCATGAGTCACAATGTCTTTAGTTCACATCCGGCTAGGGACCTGTCTTGCGTGTCATCCCCAATCTCTACCTCCCCTCATTTCTTATTGTCTCTCTAATGAAGGTCAGTATATGTTTAATCAGAAACACTTTCTTAATGCTTCATTTATTCACAGTTCTGTCTCCCTATCCCACTCTCACCACTTCCTCCAATCAGCTGATTATGGGCATTTCGCTCTCCTTGTTAACCGATAAGACTTTGCCATGATCTGCCAATCATGTTCCTATTGTCATCTTTTAATCTATTCTCCTCTCTTCTGTTAACTGGCATTTTAGGCATAACCCGGTACGAGCTCATCAAAAGCTCACAGGCAGATCCTCAGCTGTCTCAAATTTATTCTCATTACCACCACCATCACTATTCTACATCTTCACCACCCTCCTTAAATATATGACATCACGATGGGGTCTTATCACCAAAGACTTCACATTTTTCATTTTTATGTACAGATGTAAATATTCTTTTCACTCAGAATGAGTCTCTCCCCGGTGAACTGTCGACTATGAAATAAAGGAATTAAATGCCCAAAAAAGTTGAAAAGGAATAAAAAAAAAAATTAAAACAGCAATTGTTCTCAATTTACTATTCTATTCAGAGATCACATAAATACGACTTCACTTCAACCTACAAGGGCCGATGCTACACACTTTCCTCCAAGGGTTAACTGTGTACACTCTCTATTAAGACATGTCAATAAATAGAAATGAGTATAACTCTTTATGATACTATTAGTCTCGCTGTGTTGGGCTGCAGTAAATATTCGGAAGTAAAGGGAATCATCCGTTTCACCTCGTTCCTTTAGCCAGTACCTTCAAAGGTCGACACCCACTTACCCATTTATCCACCTATCCATAAACCTGCATTTCACTTGTAGCATTATTTTACTCATGGACTCTATAAGCCTACAGCTGTGACAACTCAGCACAAAATGAGGAATAAATAATAAATGAAGACTGAGGCATACAGAGCACTTCCTAATCGAAACTACTTAAGTACTAAAGTGTGAAGCAGCCCATTAAAACAGGTTTGACTTATGTAATTCAAACAAAGTGTAAATAACAAAGAGCTGTGAAAAGTTTAAAGGTATTACCTGATTTTAAGATTAGTAAATTATTTACAAGTTAATGTGGCATTATTTTAATTACTACTAACAAATTAAGGCCACTGAGGGTCAGAATGGTTTGGCTGTTTTTTGTTTTTTTTTTTAAACCAGGACCATCATAACCACTGGCATCAGAACAAACCTGCCAATCATCATAGCCATGGCTCCCCTTGTTATTGATAATTATACCAAAAAGGCAAAATAAATGTGACACTTTTGAGGGTTGTCGCTGGTTAAAAGTGAAACACATGTGACCCTATGATGAAAATAAACCCATAAAGCCTCTCACCATGGCTGCAGTCCTTCCCTCCGTACCCGAGGGGACAGTCACAGGAGAAAGTCTCCCAGCTCACCCTGCAGGTTCCTCCATTCTGACAGGGGTTGGACTTACAGAAGGGAAGCTTGGCACTGCAGCCTGTCAGAGGAAACAGAGACGATTACATCATACATTAAGTGCTCAAAATGTATCACCATGAGTTGTGTCTCAGCGAATGAAAGATGATGCAGCAGTCAGCTGATGAATCATGATGTTTATGAGCCACATTTTAAGTCCCTATAAAAGGATTATCATTTACTTGGAAGTGAACTTTTCCAATTGTAGTCAGTACTTGATTCAAATGGCCTCTACAAAAGCAGTCAATTTTTTTTTGGTTTGCATTTTCAATTTTTAAATATTAATGTAAAGTTAAATATCATATCAAATGAGTTCATGAGCGCATAACAATTAACAAAGATGGGATACTGAATCTTATTCCGTTTTGACCTTCTAATTATAACTTTTGTTAATCTTACAGTGAAACAACACAATTAAACCACTGTGTTGACTAGTCTGAAGATATGCTTTAATTTATCACAATGATTTGTATCACTTTATTTAAAAAAAGAGGACATTTATGGACAATTGTGGGTTAGCAGTGCTGACCGGGGAGCGTTCCATTGTTAGCGATAAACCCAGCCAAGTCCAGCGGCTTGTTGTCAATGTGCAGCTCCTTCATGCAGCCGATAAACTCTCTGGTGCCAAATGGGAAGTTGTCTGGTACGTTGGGAACTCCGCCCAGAAACAATGGACCGGTCAAGTCCAGAGACCTGAAGAGGAGGGAATAAAGAGGAGGCAGAGTAAATAAGGTGGAGAGGAAAGGAGAATAAGGAAGGAATGGAGGATTATCCTCAAGAATGGATGGGAGGAGTGAAGGGAGGGAGGGTAAGAAAGGAAAAACATGACGAGAGGGTATGAGAGAGGCAAAGGGATTAAACAAACACAGAGATTAAATGTGTCATCAGAGGTAAATGTCAAAAGGAACAAAAATCTGAGGATCACAGTTGATGTTGAGGAAAAATGAGATGACAATGATGCTGTTGAGGGTAAAAGTGGAAACAGCAGGGGACGAGAGAAATTGAAAAGATGAGGGGAAAAAGGGAGAGGCAGTGAACAAACATATGCTTAAATATGAGTTACAGCAAATATCAGGAGAAAAGAGGTGAAGGTGGATGACAAGGCAGGGGTAAAAAGAAGACACGAGACAGCAAAGAAGGGAGAAAAGAGGTGGATGTTTGGGGACGTCAACAAATAGCAAAGTCACACGCATAAAAGGAGGCAAAAAACAGTGATGACAAAAGGGAGATGTGGAGACAGCCGGGGAGACAGATGAACAAACAAGAGATTAAGTGTGAGTTACAGCAAATATCAAGAGAGAGCCAGCGTTAAGGCGGATGACAAGACAGATGGAAGACGGGTGGAGGGAAAGACACAGGGGTAATGTGAGAAGGACGATGTAGAGGACAGCAAATAACAGTTATGAGATCGCATGAGTGAAAAAAAACGAAGCCACAGAAACAGTTGTGTTGTCATTTTGAGGGCATTATCTTTTTTCCTCTATGTGAGTTGGGTTTTTTCTTTTAAGCCCTCGTTGGAGACAGATGTCACGTGCCAAGCCAATAAACTCCAGTGGAATATGAATTAAAGGAACCCAGAGAGACAAAAGGCGCCAGAGTCGAACAAACAAGAGATCAAGTGCAAGTTACAGCAAATATCAATAGAGAGTGTCATTAAAAGAGGATGTCGAGACAAAGTAGGAGGAGGGGAGAGCTGTTAATGGAGAAGGAACAGAGGAAGAGTGCTGAAGCGTTGGGCTTTGGCCTTCCTCTTTGATCTGTCTTCTCTTCTCTCAGCTTCACTTAGCGCTGACAGAACACAGCCGACGTGATTACAGCTTACAGAGGCAAGGCCAGACATCAACACTATGACAGGCTGCTTTTTGACTGTGCATGTGTGAATATGTGTGTTTGTGCACTTGTTGGCAGACATGTAGACATTTAGTTTGGTAGACACACTACACAAGTAGAATGGACAACAAAACTTTGACAAGGTCAAACTGAACAGACACTTAAAAGCAACATAGTGGATTTAAAACAGTCAATTTGAATGTTTTGGTCGTTCATAAAAGAATATGTGGGAGGGAGATGAGACACAAGCAGGAATGAAAAAGGATGAGCATTAACACCAGGCAGGATGAGCCGACAAGTAACCATCAAAGAGACACACACAGACATGAAGGGGCATGAATTAGTCATAACTTATGAAGGTCTCAGGTCTCCATAGGTTTCCTCTACAGTCACCTCATCACCCTGATCTGACATTCTCCAGAAATCCTTTCCAACAGCAACAGTATCAGTCAAAGTTTTGAAAGAATTGAGCAGATTAGACTGCTTAAATCGGCATTAAATGGTGCGTTACACCTACTTTTCATTTTAAAACTGTGATCAGCTTACAAGCCTGTTTAAACCTCGCTGACGCTGTGATATTCTGACTCTGTGAAGTTGATGAATCAAAACAATTTTTTAGGGAGAATGGCCCAATAAGCGAACATATAGACACCAAAATGTGCTCCATGTTAGAAATGAATTTATTATACAGGATAACAAGCAGTGGCCATTAGACTTGTCTTCTGAGGGGCCAGAGGCAGAAAACAAATTAAAATGGTGAATGGGAAAAAGAGATAATCTTGAGATCAATATGATGACTTGTTGGGAAACATTCCTTTCAAGACAGAGGATATAAATAATACAACACGCATAGTTATGGAAATGTATGACTGAGTGCATACGAATGTTCCTCTACAAAGAAATTGCACCATTTAAGGTGCAATCTAAGTTGTATGCTTTCTAAAATGCAATAAATGTCTATTTATAAACTATAATGGCCTGTGATCAACAGCCTACCTACCATCAGCTGCTAGCTGTCCAGTGTGCTGCCACAGACACTGACCCGCTATATTGGTTTTCTACTTGGTTAAAACGGCCTTTGAATATCTGTTAATCTTCCGATCAGTCACAGATGATCATGTTTAATGAAAATTGTCTTTGCAAAGAAGCTGGCACATCCTGTGCAAACACCACCCACAGCTCAGGGTCAA
Organism: Plectropomus leopardus; assembly: GCF_008729295.1. Taxonomy (NCBI): domain Eukaryota; kingdom Metazoa; phylum Chordata; class Actinopteri; order Perciformes; family Serranidae; genus Plectropomus; species Plectropomus leopardus. The sequence goes on along the minus strand of NC_056470.1, from coordinate 11,117,002 downwards.
TGACTATTTGGAGTCTTGCAGTTGCTGCAATGAAGGTAAGAGAGATCCGTGCAACAAATTTACTTTGCATTATTTAGATGAATACATTTGTTCACTAAGACTTTTTGAGTCAGTCCTATTTCATCAGTGTCAAATGGAAAGGATTCTCATGATTATTATGAGTATTTATGAATACAAAACAATAATGTGATTTGACAATTCTGTCTTAAACTAATAACCAATATTACCTGCTTTGACCATAAAAGTTAAAAGTGGTAGGCAGCATTTTACATTTAAAGTCGTGTATTCTGGTAGTATTATAAGTTATATCATGACAATGTCAATGATTTTTTAATCAACAGGTAATCAGACCAATGCACCATTATCAAAAGGATTGGTATGTTCATTTAATCTACATGCAGAAGATCCTGTAGTTTTTTTAAAGATGTTGTAAGTAGTTTTGTTTGTAGAGCCTGGCTCACTTTTGCACGTATTCCTGGGTCTACAGGATGCATATGCTGCAACTCATATCTAAGGCTTGACATTTCCAAATATGTGGGCTACGGCACTCTGACTGTAATTGTTGAAGGATTATTTTAGCAATTTTTCAGATGTGTGGAGCATTCAAGTCATCAAATTTAAAGAAAACACAGGTATAAACACAGAAAGAAAAGATTCCACAGCTGAAGAAAAGATTGACTCACTTCTTGTTGCTGGTCTGTTTGCCCTGCGCAGCACAGCTGTAATTTCCGAGCTGTGTACCAAAGCGAAGTGACAAAGCTGTATCACAGTCATCAACGCTCACCACAGCGATCTTTTCATCTGACGGACCCTGGGCCTCACCACTCATGCTACGCTTGGGCTGAACACACAAATACATACAAAAGATTTAAAACAGAGCCCTAAAAAACAGAAACCAAGAAACATCACAACAGCAGACAACATGCAAGAAAAACAACAGCGTTTACTAAATCTAGAGTTTATATACTACAGTCATACACTACAAAATAACAGTTCCAACACATCAGACTATATCTAATATCCACACTGCTACTGCACATCATGTTAAAAAGGAAAGGGGAAAATTTGAGTTAGTAAGACAAGAAATAACAGACACTGAAAATGGGAAGGAAAAAAAATGGAGTAAAAGAAGTTAGACAACACACTCACTCTTCACTTACTGTCTGCTGGTGAAAGAAAGAAAGACAGAAAGAAAGGAAAACAACAGAAAGAAGGAAGTGTATGTGCAGCCTGACACACACTCATACTCACATAGCGTGTAGCTGGCTGAGGAAAATGAAAGAAGATGGAAAAAATTAAAGGAGACGTGTGTGAATGAAATGATGACAGGCAAACGCCCACAGGACAGTTTGCACACACAAACACTTCATCTCAATTCAAAGAGCTTTGTCGGCATGTAGGCTGAGGAACTATTCTGCTGACACATCAGAAGTACAGTACAAATAATCACAAATGTAAAACCTTAAAGCACAGCTGACATCATAAACACATAATGTAAGATCACAAATCCAAATGGTCAATGAAACAAAAACTTAATCAAAATGTAAACGCACCTTGTTGTAGTAGTGGATGTGAACAGTGTGCCAGTTGCCGTCGCTCACACCGCCGGGCAGGAAGGGACTCACCTGAGTGGACGATTCACCTGCAGGCAGACGGATGAAATTTGTGTCAAACCATAAGCATGTACTCAGCGTCTCATATGTACAAGCATCACACTTAAAGTTAATGCTTTTAAAAAACTTTTCAAGATATTTCTTAACCAATATAATACAGATTTTTGGACAAATCTTTCTCTAAGTATTGCAGGTAAGTATAAGAGTAAGTATTATTTATGTGGTTTTGTGCAGAGGTAGGCTTTCTGTAAGTTGTTAGTTGGACTTTCACATATAGTTGGACATGCCCAGAAAACCTCCAACATGGAGGCGTCCAGGAGGCATTCTAATCAGATGTCTGAACCACCTCAACTGGCCCCTTTTCACATGAAGGAGTAGCAGCTCCACAGCTCCTCACCATATCTGAGCCCAGCCACCTTACGGAGGAAACTCATTTTGAGCGCTTGTATCCACTATCTCATTCTTTCAGTCACCACCCAAAGCTCAAGAGCAGCGGTAAAGGTTGGCATGTTGTTAAATCTAGAGCTTTGCCTTCCAGCTTAGCTCCTTCTTTACCACGACAGTCTGGCACAGCACCCACAGCAATGCTGATGCCACACCAAACTGCCTTTCCACCTCACGCCCCATTTTACCCTCACTCATGAAGACGACCCCAAGATACTGGAACTCCTTCGCTTTGGGCGGTCATACAATCTAATTTAGTCTCATCTAACATAATGAACCCAAAACTTGTGTGAAATAATAAAGGTAGTGGTTCTCAATGTGTGCATTGTGGACTTAAACTAAATGATCTCACATCACAGTGAGGGACAGTGGGATCTTCACACCAAATTTAACCCTGTCTGCAGTTTACCGCTTGTCTCATTCTAATCCTACACCTAAAAAGTCCCATACAGAAATGACACACAACATTTGAGAACAAAACCTCATTGTTTTTAACCCGTGGGAATATATGGTCCTTATAAACATAAATACTTGAACATAGAAGCACAATCACACATACAGTATATAGTACCTGTGGAATATTTGAGCACCACTTGTCCTTCTTGGATCTCCAAGGCGATGAAGTCGTGTTTCTCATTAAAGCGTCCATTATAGAAGAGAAGACCGCTGTTCTCCAAGGTGGCAAAACTAGAAAATGCACACACACACAGATAACCCATCCATAATAAGATTATTAATGGACACAGTGTAAGAAATGTAAGTATTATTATGTTTCTACAACATTTTTTTTACATGTTTGTATCCAGAAAAAAAGTTATATCTTAAGGCACATTCATACATTTCAGTTGAGAATTCTGGCTGGGTTAATTGATTTGATCAAAACAAAAGCTACCCCTGAAAGCCCCTTCATGTGTTCACGATGGAAGAACAAAAGGTGTTCAAACTGTACCACAGACTTAAAGCATACTGTTGCTGGCTTCCATTCCCTCCAGCAGCTCAGAGTCATATAATAGTTGATTTCCAAATCAAGGTCAGAGGGACACGCTGAGGCCAAGACTGCTATGTTAACACACTGTGATCAAAAGACGTGTTTGTTTTTTGATACTACAGCACACATGACAAATCTTCCCTCTTGGCAACAAGATGCAGAAGATTCCCACTGCAAAAAATGTCCAATTAAAAAAAAAGATTTTATTTCGTCTTAAAGTGTTTTGTAGATAAATATCTTTGTGAAGATATTTAGAAAAGAAAATTATTTCCCTTCACTCTGACTTATGATTTGCATTTTATATCATTGGCTTAAACATCCACCAGAGAGTGAGACTGTAATAATAGATGCATTAATGAAATACAGGAGTGTGAAGAAATGTACTCTGGAGAAGAGCATGCATCACCATTTCCCTCATCTCAACTTTATATCTCTCTTTTCTGAGATTGTTGTCTTTGTCTAAAATAAATGCGGGTTATTTGATAGTGTACGTGTGTCTTGTTTTCGTGGCTCTGCTGTAATTCCAAACGCACTCTGGCATCCTATCTTGTAGTATGCAGATGTAATCTCTTCAAGCCACCAGAAATGGTTGAAAAATAATGTTACCTGAGCTTTGCCAGAGTAAATAGAGACTGTAAGTGGTGTCAGTGAAGCGAAGATGCAAAAAGGATGAAGGCATAAATAATAGGCAAAGAAGCATGCTTATTGTTTGTGAAATTCAATACTTGAGAGGCCAAAGAACTGCATTTAAAAAACAAAAAAGATATACCATAAGATGACCATTTCTCTTCAAAGCAATAAACCTCATGAGGCCGTGCATTCAAATTTCAGCTTAGCAGCTACTGAGAACTTCAAAACACAGCTGCAGCTTCCTTATAACCAAAGTCTCCCCGACATGATTTGCATACATTACAATTTTGCAGTCAGGACATATCTATACTGTCACAGCCCCATACAGCAGGGCCATGTCACCCGTCAAACTTTCTCAGGCAGAGTTACAACTACAAAAACTTCTGAAGCAGCTTATGGGTGAAAGATGAAAAATGCAGATTTTTTGCAGAGGAAAAATAAAATACTGTGGGGGGAAAGTGAGTGACATGAATAATGATTAAGTCCTGTTTGGCCCTGATGTGAAAATCAGGCCAAGGAGTGAAGCTGGCAGCAAACGAGAAGCTAAATAAAACACTGACATCTTGGAAGGGCAGCTCGCAGTCAGTGTATCTACCGTTGAGTTGAACACTGTTGAATTAGTCACCATCAGATGACTAATAGGAATAATATCAAGGGTTTCTCTGTCTTAAAAGGCAAAATGTACTAACTTTGTGTCCCAGAGCAGAGTGTCTCAATTTTGTATGTCCCTCAGAATAATTTGTCATAGCCTACTGACTGACTAATAAACTACCTTTTCTCTACAGTCTTAATTAGTGCAAGAACATTATAAAAGAAATGTATTGGAGATATAATAGACAAGTATTAACATTTTAAAGACTGTAAGCATTATAGATTTGTTAAATTAGAACATAAGCTATGAATCATTGTAGTTTAGTAAATGTTTAGTAAATGTTTTTCCTCTACCCCTACGTAAATGTGCAAATCCTAGGATAGCAAAGGAATGACCTGCCCTACTCTCCCTGTGAGAGGCTAGTACTTGCTGCCTTCATTGGTTGATTGGCTAGGTTTATGCAAGAGGAGAGGGATTTGTTAAAGTAAAAATGTCAGGGAGCAAATTAGAGGCAGAGTAAAACTGCTATTCTAAGATTCGCAAATTCCCTACCCCATCAGCGCTCAGGTGAGGTTGGTGTTATAAAAAGGTAGCGACCAGCTGCCAGACTGTGAGCAGCAGGCATCTAAGACACACAGCACCAAAAACTATATTTTCATATAATAAGGCAACGTGCCAAACAAGAGTGATCAGGAGGTGGCTTTTACTCTCATATTCACTGGCCAGTGTGTTTACAAATGGTAACCAACAATCATGCATAGTATACCACTAAAAATTAAAAATAAATAGTACCACAGACCCACAGACCTTGAAAATCATTGCCCTAGAGGAAGGTACTGAAATTGTAGTTCATCCTGTAGCCGACACTTGAAGCTCCTAGGCATGAATGTGTTTGACTGAATGTGAAGCAGGGCAGAGCTAAAAAAAAGACCATACAGTACTTGTTCAAAAACACCCTAACTGTTCTCAAGGACACGTTGATTATGGATGAGAGAACATAAGAACATTACTCAATTTTCTCACAGTTTGGGGTTGTTAACTACCCTGCCAATATTACCAACACTGGAGACTTCCAGGGGCAAAACTCTACCATGACATTTCTGAAATGCTCATAAACCAAACTTCTCATCCAAATAGTCTCATCCCAACTCATTCCTTGAATTATCATCACGGCCTAACTGGTGTTCACAAATCAATGAAACACTGAAATCCCTGTACTGCCTTTGCGCACCAGCAATGCAAAGGACATCATTTGGCAATAATCCCTCCATGTCTCATAGAAACCACTTCTTAGCAGCCACATCAGCCTAGCAACAACCCCATGGGCAATGTCACCTTAGCAACCATCATCAGATGACATCATCCATGGTAACCATCCCATAGCCCCGCCTGACCACTCTTAAGGACCACTAAGGACCACTCTTAAGATCTCCCACAGACGACCACTCGTCTGTCAGAAGGTGAATGAGCAGCAAGGAGACAATGATGGTGGGCGAGCAAGACAAAGACAAAGGACCTCAAGTAAGGAGACGATTGCTGACTTCTTATATATACTTATTATAGATTGTTATATACTGTTACATCTGTGATCAAACAAATAAGCTTAGAGGCTGCAGCCAAGTAGTGCACCAACAACAGTTTAGCAGACATGCAAAACTGTCTGGTATTGAAGTTATCTAAGTTAAGTTTTTTAATCCATAACTTACGTTTAAATGTTTTGAGAAACTTAAAGCCCTGGCAAAAGGTCTGAGAGTGCCAAATTGTACAAATCTACTAATTCATTTATTTTTCTGAAAAGAAAATCTGTTTTAAATTAGGCATTTAAACTTACATCAACTCTCTGTCTGCTAACTCTGACTAAAAGCCTATTTTGGTCTAATTTTGTAATAGGAAAATTACTTATCTTTAAAACTAGTAGAGTTCTGACCCCTTCACAGAGAGAGCATAAGGTCACTAGATATACAGCCCTTGCCTTTAGAGCCTTTGCTGAACCATAACAGACTGGTGGAGGAGAATACTGGAGCGATAAGATGTAAGATAAGAAGAGAGAGTGGAGCGAGAGAACGCAAAGGAGATGTTACTGAAACCAGTAAATTGACAGATGAAAGAGGAGAGAGAGGAGAAACAGCACTTCTCATCAGAGAGGCAAGTGGAGGCAGTAGTGAAACCATGAATAATGGGATCAATCTCAGAGACAGAGATGAAATAAATAGATTAAAGCAAAAAGGAGAGAGACTTCGTAAGAGGAAGAGAACTTAGAATCAAAGAGGAGTGGTTATGAATGTCTGTCTGAGTGCAACTGAATGATGAGTGATGGAAACCGAGAGTCAGGAAGGAATATAGCACAGATCAAACCAAAAATGAAATTTAAAATGTCAAACATACATATATAAGAAGAAGAGCTAAGACAAAGACAAGATAAAACTTCCAATTCACTCAATCTACTCACGTTAGCGAGATGGACAGGTGAAATCTCTGTCTGAGGCCCCGGAACATGGCGAAGGACTTTGGTGGGAAGGACCGGGCAGTGACGGTGCAGTATGGACGCTCGTAGCCACCTGCAGGACACTCGCAGCGGAAACCACCACCTGAAAGCTCTCGACAGGTCCCTCCATTACGACACACACCCGGCACACACCTGCCCTGCCGCCTGTCGAACTCACACCGGTCACCTGGGGGTTAAAAATGAAAAGAAATTGTTTTATCCTCTGTTGAACCTCAGTGTGAACTCCAACAACAGTGTAACAAAAATCATGACACCGGAAAGCACAACATCTAAGAATGTGTTATCAGTGTCTCAGTGGGAGTTCAACAAACTACTCTAGGGGCAGCAAAATACATTTTAGCTACCTAAAAATGAAGTTTCTTCCATCTCTAACACTGACTTCTCAGAAAACACTGCTACTGACAAACTAAAACATCAAACACCTTGCATTAATCTACATGTCCAAAAACCCTGATCTCTCCTTTGTGGCTGAGTTGAATGTTATAGACAAAGTTAATCAAGCTTTGAAACTGTCCACTAAACCAACCAACGCAGTCTCTGAATACGCCTGAGTAACTGCTCGGGCCACCATAAGTTAATTTACCTTAAGAAATGTTGTTACCTTGAACAGATAATGAGTTAATGTTAGCCTGACAGTTGAGTTGAAGTGTTGAATTAGTGTGATAATTGACTAAAAAGAGTTAAAAGAGAGCTGTTCTGTTTTACCTCTCAAAGAGCATTATTAAATAGGCAATGCATACATATCTACATGGAAACAGCAGAGAATATGAGCATTTTGAAATGTAAATCACACATTCAGTAACGCAATCAGCTATTCGCCGGACCTCAGATACGCTCAGCAGAGGTTGTTGTGTCACTCAAGAGCCTTCTGCAGGTTTTGACGAAGGACACTTATCATAAGGGTCTTGAAATTGCCCCAGTCTCAAAGATGTGGTTCTTTTTCCTTGTCAACAGAGTGCTGCTGGTTTTCTTTCAGGCTGTGAACTGCATTCACCAGACGTTTAAGATGTAAATTAGTGTTTGATTAAACGGTAAAAGCAGCAGGGTGCTGATTCCTGAGGAGCAGGAGTAAGAGCAACTGTTGTAGTGGCCTACCCTTTAACATCACTCAAAATAATACATAATATAAACTACAGCAAAATTAGAGTTGACAGCAATGACATACTTAGTGTACAGTATTTGGAAGTGTATTGAAAAATGGGAAAAAAAAGATTTATCTTCTGACTGTGATTCTGTTTCTTTAGAAGTGTGTGGAAAACAAAAACACAACACAAACAAATCTGCAGACGAGAATAAACACAGATTTGGCTGCCAGTCAAACAGGCGCCAGTCTGAAGTGTCTCGAGAGGCAGAAACACCCACACAACACACAGAAATACACACATGTATAGACACAATCACCCACATAAAAAAAGGTATGTAGGAGTAGATGTTCACTCTTTCTTTTTGGTTTTCACCTTTCCTTGAGCACATTTGGACACACACATTGTTTGACATTTAGCAGCTGCACACAAAAACACCCACACCCACTGCCCTCCATATAAACAGAGCAGACAGGGTTTGAAACTAGCCTTAAGACAAATGGCTCCTTGAGGACTCATTGTAGAACGTGCTGACGGCACACACACACAAACACACACGAAGATAACAAATAAACAAACAAAAACGTGTGCACATTAATAATAGATGCAATACATTTTTCTTTTTTTCAAACAAAAGACACACAAACACACATTCAATCTCTCTCATATTTCCCCTCTTCTCTCCATCTCTTTCTCTCTCTCTCTCTCACACACACACACACACACAAACACAAACACAAACAAACACACACACACACACACACCACACACACACACACACACACACACACACACACACAGAGACCATTGCCCCTGCCCTCAAGGCTGTTGGGTTTTATCATGTAGATGTCTCTGTTGGCACTTGTTTGTGCTGCTTTTAGACGCCAAAGTACCCACTGGCAGGGTCCTCACATCTTCACGTACACACACACACACACACACACACACACACACAATCGTAAACAACCACACACACAGATGACGTACAGTACTACTGTTGTAAGTCAATAGAAGCCTTCACCTTTCCTCATGGTGGTTTGGACACAAATATTATCTGACGTACACAAGACATGAACACACAGACAATCTCGCACACACAGCCACATACACACACACACCTGAGGGCAAGTCATGTACACACACATACATGTACAAGTCACACACACACACACACACACACACACACACACACACACACCTCCACACACACACACACACACACACAGACTGAGGGAAAAGCTCCCACTCTGATCCTGACTATCTGTGACACATACAACACAAACCGAAGCCCACGGTGTGACGCATTCAGTGGTGAAACATTTAGAGCTTATATAAGAATCAAAGGTATAGACGGCTTGAATTGCAATCCGTCAATCCTCCTCTATGTGAGGGATACAAACTGCCAAAACATTAAGTGCTCAGCTTTGAAGATAGCGAGCAAAGGGAGCTTTTATTTTACACCAGATTCAGCACTCACAAGTGGGTCCCTGCGCACTCTAAATCTGTTCTTGCTGATTGCTTGGTTCTTTCATTTTATGCGCTTGATTTTTTTCAAACTTCAGTACTTTTCTAAACTTTAAATCCCTGCTTGTCTCCTTTCCTTTTACTGATAACTGATTCATTGAAAGCACCTCCCTTGATCTACTCCCAATTTCTACAGTAATGTACTCATTTTTTGTCTGCTTTCATCTAAAATTTTTATCTCCATCAGTGACTTGCTCACTCTATAACAAGGGGTGTAACAGTGCATAACATTTAGGATTTGGTATGTACCTTTGGTACCTTTTGGTTTTGGGGTCATGGTTTGGTACATTTTTAGTACAGCAGGGTAAACAAAAAATTGCATTTTTTTCATTTATTTTGAAAAATGTAAACTGTCAATGGTGGCTCAATGGCCATAATTCTTACTGTAAAAATTAAGTTAACCAAATACTGGCATTTTGTTGGTAAGACAAGATAACAACAAAAGAAATACCAATTGTCAAAATTGTAATGCTCCATCATAAGACTCTCATCTATGGATAATTACCGACACTGCAGCTTGCCCTAAATGTGGGTAGAAAATGCAAACATGACTGCACACTGTAGCAACACAAGGCAATTTGACCGTATGTTGCCTATGTATTCTCTACGATGTGCGTCACAGAATCCGATACACTAGTTTGGCTGCATATAAACAGCAATAATCGCTCCATAGCATAAGTTAGTTTGAAATGATCTGCATTCGCAGTGGGAGGCTGCCTGAACACTGTGGGGAGAGAGACCTGCCTTTCAGTCTCTATTAGGCTCATTCTGCTAACTGATACATTTGGGTGACGCCGTCATAAATGGAATGTATGAAGCGTTTACACCAAGCGGCAATCTCTGGGGCTGAATAACGAAGTCAACACTGAAGTGCCAAAAACTGCAGATTCTCTAATGGCCAGCAAGTCAGTCCCTAAAGACCCCCATGTTGAAATGCCCAACTTAACAGCGGAAATGAACATGCTTACAGCCTTTACAAAAAAACTGTTTTGGTTGCTATAGCTACTTTGTCCCTTTAGGACAACTGTACAGAGGGTGAATTTTTATACAAATCACCTGTTTACATTTCATTAATCCATCCAATATGGTCACTTATGTCTCCAAAAAAACAAGGTTGAGGCTTCAAAACAGGAGTCCATGAACCAACGAGTGACATCACGGTAGCTACATCCGTTATTTTTACAGTCTGTGGTTTCCAGATATATCCAAAGTCACCTGGCTGATCTCTGCACACTTCTGGACACAAATGAATTGAGCCTGACCAACCCAGCTAAACAGGCTAAGTTGTCAAGCATGCCGCTGAAACAGCTGACAGACAGCAACAAGTGTACTGCCAAAACTTTCCAGGGAAAAATCCTGCTCCAGAATAAGTACTCGTAGAGCAGCTAGTTATTAACAGAATATCTGTTTGAGTCACAGGGTGTAGCGAATATATACCACATTTCTAACCGCATGTCTGGTAAAAACATTTACTGTTATAACAGTTTATTCATTTTTCCATCCTAGTCCTCATCATTCCATTTCGCCACTCTCTCTCTCTGCTCATGCCACCAGGCATCCGATATCTGCCAGTTATTGGCTGACAAACACACTCTCACACCACTAAATCACCCTGAGGACACACAGCGAGACACCCGGTCACACACCCTGCTCAGATAACAATAGCCCAAGGACACAGAAATTATCACATCTGTCTCTGTTTGTTCATCTTTCTTTCATCCTCTCTCTCCTCTCACATTAAACATATACATCCATGTCAGTGCACACAACAGGAAAACACACACCCATACACACAGCACAATTTCCCTGCCTTTGTTTGTTGTGCCTACTCATCCATGCAGACCCTCTTATTAATATTAAAATAAATCAATAGACATTAATGCTCATGAATTATGCGGGTGGGGAGACTTAAACAAACACATACATACACACACACACACACACACACACACACACACACACACAGACACACACAGACACACACACACACCTACAAATGCAGATGCTGGTTCATTATGCACACTCAGATGCGCACAGGTCGACAGACTGGCAGGAAATAAATTGACGAGGTAAAACAAACAGATAAAAAAAAACCCACACCCCTTTGCATGAACACATACAGTATCAAAAAAAAAAACCCAAAAACGACAACACCACACACACACTGAGAGAAGCAGAGCAGATGTGATCTCAGACTGACTCAACGAACGAACGTCTTTTTTTGGTGCCTTTTGCCCAGACGGTGTGCAGACGTCCACTTCACTGAGGCACTTAGCTGATCAGCAGTGATAGGAAACACAAACACAAACACACACACACACACACACACACACACACACAGTCTCTTCTAGTGTGTACTTTCTCATTCTGCTCAGCGTTCAGACTCACATGGACACAAAGGTCAAGCGATTACTAAACAAACGGTGAGTCGGTGTCAGATAGCAAGATTGCACTTTAAAATTCCTCTCACATACACACACAAGCACTTTATATACACATACGCAGATGGTTTTTAATGAACTTACCAGAATGGAGACGGCACACCCAGACACACAAGATGCAGTTTAATGCATCCACACAGTCTAACAAAGAAGTGCACACACACACACAAGTACACAAACACTGGAGTTCATGCACACATCCGACTGATGATCCGTAAGAGGTAAGTTATTCAAATTGCACTGAATCTGACTGCAATTTTGAGGTACTTGCATTTACTTTTGAAAATCTCACCTGAGGTCTGAAAGTGGTCCTCTCATTGTTTTTTTACAGCGGTATAAAACAAAGAGCAGTAACCGCTCACATTTGAGAGGCTGCATACAGGGAATACATTATATTTTTGTTTGATAAATAACCTAATAATTGATTATTTTTGACCAAATACCAATATATATATATATATATTGTAGGTTCACTTTTAGTGCTTTCACAAAATACTGACATTTAGTGACATTTTTCATAAACAGTCATTAGTAATGTGGATATAATGACTCCATGGTTAGGCATAAGGCAAATAATAGAACAGCAAGAACAGTCTGGTAAGTTCAAAACATTACACCACTTTACTGTAATGCAGCCTGAAAAACAACAAAAAAAAACAAACAAACAGGAAAACAAAACTTATGATATGAAAAAACAGAACTAGCCCTATATCACAATGCTGATATAATATGAAATACATATAATACTCAGCTCTAATCCAACAGGCTATGAGAACAGTATGCTGCTCATGTGATGATCAGTGATAATAATACTTATTAATAAGACAATTGTGAATAATAAGTGGTTTCTAATATTTAAGCGCTAGCGATGGACTGATCGACCCGCAGCCTGCAGTTTACGCAGGCTGACCTTTGAGCTGGGCTGTTCAATAGGGATGTAACAATTACCTCAACTCACGATTCCATACTGGGTTCACAACATGATTTTCTCACAACTTTTTTTTAAATACAAAATGAGATTACAGAAAAATGATGACAGAAAAATATTCTGTTAATTTTTTCAAACTAAAATTATACAAAATACTGCATTGGTCGGGCGGGGCTGATTGAGTCTCATAACAGGCTGGGTTGGGGTGGGTTTTAAAGAACATTTTGCAATTAATATTTCTGTTTTCAATCAAATGTAGACTGCTAGGCTTTTATACGTTATGGGATAATTATAAACATAAATTTTCAGTGTCAACAGATCCACAAAGACAAGTCCACTTACATACACATAATCCAAAATACACACCAGAAAACCCACTAAAGACTTAAAAACAACCTTCAAGTCTGAAAACTTCTGACTGTTTCTGCTTGTACTTTACTGTTTAAAGCAGAGCGCTACTTCCACCCCCTCTTCATCTTTCTTCCTCCCCTCCCTCCATCCTCCTCCTCTAGCTTCTTGTTCCTTCCTTCCTTTTCTTTTTTCCCTCCACCTTACATCTCTCCATATAAATTGCTCTATGCTTTACTGTTCTTTTCCCTTTCCTCTCTTTCCATATCTTGCCATTTCTTTTTTTTCCCTTCCTCTCTTCCTCATCTATGCTTGGCTTAATGCATTCACACCACCCCTTCATTCACGCGGATGTTTTATTCATCAAAGCCAGTATTCTTCAACCACCCCCCGGCATCTTAGTTTGCTCCGCCCAACCGCCTATCCTATCACCCCCCTCCTCCACCCCAACACATGGTACTTCCCTAGAGGCCAATACACTCCCAGTTGCTTCCCTCTTCTCCTTCCTCTTGTCTTGCCCCTCTAGGTCTTGCTCCCTTTTTCTGGAGCGTGTACACCCACACAAGCAAAGGCACCTTCAAGGGCCCTGCTAATTTTGAGCTATATGTAGTCATGTAATGAGTCAGATATATCCTTATCTAGTGCAGCAGAAATCTGTTTTTCTCATTTTCACATTAATAAATGTTGTGCTTTGACACTCTATCATCAATTCATTTGACACAATCCAAGTCATATCCTATGAGAGCTTTTCCATGTGCTGTTCTAAATATTCAGTCTGCGGTACATGTTTCTCAGGAAAACCCTCTGGAGCATACAAAGCGTAAATTAAATAAGAGAACGTCATAGTCCCGCCAACATTGTTTGACTGACGGGTGACACCAAAGCTTAGCATTACGCAGCGAGACAAATGAAATGAGTGTCTTTACTATTTCGAAAGTTAAAAAGGCAAATCATGATAAGTTAGCCTGTGTTCCAAACTTCTTTTGAGAGTAAAGCATATTAAACTACAGTATAGCATGTTGCGCACCAGGGATGGGAAATGAGAACTGGTATGCCTCTGAGTTTATCAATCCCTTTGATTGAAGCCAAATGATGTTAAACTCATGCATCTAAGCTCCAGTAAACTCTCAACAAAAAGGAGTCATGGCACAGAGGAAGAACAGTCCAAAGCTTTATTTTTCAAAGAAAGGAAGAGTGATGCTTGTAATGTCTGTAAAATGATCATTTATAGTAAGTGTGGAAACACCAGCAGTGTGCTTAAACATCGCCCTACACAACATGAGCTAATGCTGTGTTTTGACATGCCATACATGAGAGCCACTGCTTACCAATCAAGCAGCAAGTACATTACCCACGTTAAGTATCCAGTTATAATATTAGCGCCGTGCTGCTGGGCTTAAAAGATTTTGTCTTTCACTAAATACAGACTCAGAGAACTGTTGAGTTGATGTTGAAACTTGTGTAGGCCTATTTTTTTTACCACACAAAAATTGATAAAGGGAACTGCTAAAGAATGGGTCCAAAAAGCAGAACCGATAATGGCATCGGCATCAGTACAACCTTATCAATTCCCATCCCTACAACATGCTGCTTAATTATACGGAGGGTTTAGTTAAAATATACAAATTAACATTGAATTCAGTGTTTCCAATATAATTGTAAGGGGGAAAAAATGTTAAACCCATATATCCATTCCAGTTTTTGCCCTTTATTCAATCTGCAGTGACGCACTGCAGTGAGGCCATGAACAAGGCAAGTGTCTGTGGTTAGTTCACTAGCTATAAACAAAGAAGAACAGATGAGTGTCTGTTTTCTCATCTGCCTAAGTCATTTGAGCAGGTGAAGTGAAGATAACGCAGGTGAAAGTTACATACATCTGTGATTTTGTGTTTCGAGCTGAGCTAGACCAGAGAATATTTGGTTAAAACAGACTGGTGACGCTGTTTTGCCCTTATTGTTCTCAGGGTTGGAAATTAGAACTAGCCAAATACTGTTAAACATGCAAGTGGCTGCTAAATTTCCTTTACTTACCAGCCAAAAAGCAATGTTAATCTACTGAGTGGCTGGTAGATTTTCAAATCTGACAGCCACAGTCATAGGTGAACAAAAAAGTAAATTTCCCACCTTGATTCTCAGTGAAGTTTGCTGGAAGTGACGTAATGTGGCCCCAGAGCACTGCAGTGGACTGTTTTGAAAATAGCCTTTTAAATGCTGCATTGCCTGTCAGCAAGCAGTCATATGGTAACTTAGGGAGCAATTTGGCCTTGTGTGCTCTGAGTAATTTGGCATGCAATTAAATCATAGTTTTGTCTTTATGAAAACTCAACGTCTGGTGTTTTTTGTCGCAGTTTTGGAGATAATGTTAAAGGATATAATTGTAATAACATGTAAAACAGCTTTAAAATAGACAGATGTATACGTATATTTAAATAAGTGCTATCTGAAGAGTGGTTCATGTGGATTTCAAAAAGTAACTGATATATCTTTGGAAAAGTAGCTGATGAATATTTAAAAAAAACTTTCAAGTTTTTACAAGGCTCTATGTGGAAAAAAATGAGCATAACACCATTAATGAAATTTTGTTAGTTCTTTACTTTTTAACTTTTTTTATCTACTTATAATTCCTCCTTCATACAGTCTCACTTTTATTCCTTTACTGACTTAACACCTCCTTTCTTCTTCCTTTAGGCATCTTTGTTTTATTATCTTCTTGCCGGTTTGAACTCCTTCACAGTTCTAGCATTTCTTTCATTTCTTCTTTGCTTTTTTCCTCTATCCACTCCTCTCCCACTGCTGCCCTTTTATATTACTCCACTTTTAGTTATTTCCTCTTTCTAGAGCTCTCTTTACTAGAACTCACTTTAAGTAATCGTCTTCTGTTTTGGCCTTTTATTTATTTCAATCTATCTTCAGCATATTCTTGTAGTCATTTCCCTCACTCTTCCCTATCTTCTCTCTGCTCCTCTCCCTGTTTCCTTTCTATATCCCTGTTTCTGTTTCATTTTCGCTGTATTTCCCTTCCATACAAGTCTCTATCTGCTTCAAAGCCTCTCTATGCTTTTTTCAATCTCCTGGCTCTTGTTCCTTCTGCGCTCTCCTCCACATTTCTTGATGTGCTTTTTCCCCCATTTCCACTTTCATCCGCCTCTACTTCCCTCACAATCCTCTTTTGCCTCTTTTTTGGCCTTTTCCAAAATATCGGATCCTGGATACTGATAAGAATTCACCTCCCATGTTTATTTTCAATTCAGTTTAGCTTTTTCTGTTCACCCTACAGCCTTTGCCTTTTAATTCTTTTGGAAGTCAGCCTGCACTCTTCTCTCTCTAACTGGGTGTGAACATGAAGCATTCACAACATATGTTCTTCGACGCAAAAATTGGTTATTGTTATTACGCCGCATTTTTCGTTGTCTAACTGCTTTCTAAATGTTTTAACGTAGAAACTGCTACATTGAAAAGGAGTTACTGCCCTTGATCGTATTCAACCTTTTCATTACATTCATACTTTTCAAAATATTTAATGTTTTAATGTTTTTTGGGCATTCTTTCCCTGTTCAAATGAATAATGTGCCCCCAGTCCTAAAATTCAGAATTGAGTTAGCATTTCCCAATTTCCACCATCGAGGAAGGAGCAGTAACACATAAGTATCTGAGAGCCCTGGGGGTCAAGCTAGCTTAGTTAGCTAACTTGACGGGCGAGTGTTTTTAATTTAAAAAAAAAAAGAAAAGAAAAAAGAATTTACTAAATAATTCACTACCACAGTGCTAAATCCAACTCAAATTGAATTAGCAATAAGCAATGATGATTAATTTAATATCATGTTTTTAAACTTACTACTGGAGCAACTAGTGTCATACAGGTCATGTTTATTTTACTGCCGAGCCGAGACGACTGATGTCGGCAACATGGCAGAGGTCAAATTTAATATGGGGGGGTCAGGACCTGCTGTTTCATAATGTTGAAATGAAGAACTATTTATATTGAACCTTTTTTCACTACAAAAACCAAAACACAGAGTCAGCTGGCTGGTGTGAGATCACCGAGAAGCTAAAAGTGTCTGCTAAATGACCATCACTAAAAACAAGCTAGGCAAAAGTTACTTGCTGCTGGTTATATTGTATGCAATTCCCAGTAAATATCACAATATAAAGCGTTTGTTTTCTGATGTGAAAAGTAACGTTACACATGTAGGAGGATAGCAAGTATGCTACTCACTCATCTTTTAAGTGTTTATGTCTCCAGTCTGACATTGAGTGCTCAGCTAATATTAAGTCGTTTCTTTACGTTACCTAATGGAAGTCCATATTTAAGGTATTCAGTGTAGACACAGAGCTCCAGTGTTACGCAGTGCTATTAAAGTAAGACACTTACTTTCTTTTGGGACACGGTGTCATTATAACTCAGGATTGACTAATGAGTCAAATGGGACACCTGGTAAAAGTTGGTAAACCGGTCCGGTCCGGTCCGGCGGCTGGATGTCACGCCGTTTTGAAAATTTTCACACCGGCTTAACCCTAAATGTAACTTTGGAGACCATGCATATACATAAGTATCCACTGTGGCGGAAACATCACAAACAGCCAGAATAAGGGCAAAATACAAGTACAGTGTGATAACAGGCACAAGATTCATTTTCATTTCTTCACCTGACACACATATCTCCCATAAACACTCCGGAGAGGCCCGAGGTACTTGTACAATTTTTCTTCACCTCCCTCCCCTCATGCTCTCTAACTTATCTCCTAAAAACTAATTTAAGACTCTTCTCTCCATCCTCTCACACTGTTTCATGCATTTATCCCACTCAACTCAGCAAGCGTGTCCCCTGCAGCACATTTTTACATATAACATGCACATTTTCCAAATTATGTCTATTATGTATTTAGCTTTCTGTTTCCTCTATTTTCTCCTCCTACACAACCTGTGCTCATTCCAAACCTCATCCCAAAAACTGAGCAGTCTCTCGCTGTTTGCACCACTTACTTTTTTTTTTTTTTAACTGTCCACGGTCATTTATTCTCCGTGCATGCTTGCTCTCTCGCACACGAACATAAATTACCACACAAACACACACACATGCACACACACACACACAGCCACCACTTCACTATTTTTTAATTTCCCTGAAGTAATTTAGTCTACCTCTCTTTTACTTACACACACACATACATGCAAAAAAACCTCATCTTCTGTTACCCTTTCATCAACTAATTTGGTCTCACTCTTGCACACAACACACACTCATTCGATTAATGACCTGTAAAATTAATGTCACTGAGACTTCTGAATCCTGCCTATACTATTATCTCTCTTCTCTCCTTCCACTCTCCCCAACCAGCCTGGTTTTACCCACTAAACTCAGCCGTCACGTCCTCTCCAAGTGTCACTCTGTCCTCAAACTGTCTCTTCAAATGTCTTTTTTCGCCTGACTCGATCTCTTTCATGATATATCTTCACATAACATACCATGGCGTTTTTTACACTTTGAAAAGCGATCTTTATTCCACCTTTCGGGGCCTCACTCATCTGTTTTCCCTTAGATGCTGTCGCTGTCTTATCTCCCAGGAGCTTGTCACTGACATCCGCCCGCTCTGAATTTCTCAATCCTCACATTGTGTCTTATCATTTCCAAACTAATTGAGCTTTCATTTGTCTTTCATTATATTTTTTTTCTCTGCAAATGTGCTCACTTTAAATTGCTCCATTCTTCACACAGCATATTGTTAGAGTCTTATTATTTGCTGCTGTGTGGTGATTAATTCTACAATGACTGGCTGAGTAAAAGCTATGTATATAATACATGCTATCAATGGAGGGCTGATTACTTAATTCCTCTAATTAGTCCTTAAACCTTAATGACTTGTGTTTAACTTTTGGTTAATTGGATTTGTCTTAAAACAAACCCAAAATAAAAAAAATGAAATGTAAGTCCTGTTACTTCTGTCTTGCAAAAAATTATTTGTCCAACAGTGAATATTAAGCTACAAAACATCAATTTTCTTGGCTTCACACGGGATTTATAAGTTGCTAAGTAGATAATTAGCTCAGATCAGCTTAATAATTAGCTCTGATTTCATGGCTCAGTTTTGCCATTGGGCATATGTTTAGTAAGCTGAACATTTTTTCTGCTTTATCACAGACTGCCCAAGTGTGCACCACTGGGAGAGTAATCGACAATTTCAAAGACTGTTCTGTAACACCCTCTTTTCACCCAAATTAGCACGTATATGCAGGTTATAAATACAGGAAAACTCGATAGAAGAAGAGAATGGCTTAATACGTGTTCCGTTCCTCATCATGACCTCACAGGAAAAAAGAAAGATTCATGAAGGCCTCTGAAAATGTAATGACTGCTTTCTTTTTTTATCTGTAACTTATTCAGTCTGTCTTTCAAACCCAGTGCTCACTTTTTAGGAACAATGTTCGAGTCCCAGGGTTTCCCACACATTCATTTATTTGTGGCGGCCAGCCACAATCAAAACATCTGCCATATTGCTTTTGCATTTTTGGAGCTGGACACTTCCTTAGGTGTGCTATTGGAATATATACACCATTCGGTTATTGACTGCACCACACTGATGGAGCAAAGAACATAGTCTGGACAAAGAGGTAGCAGAAGATCGCCAGGCGCAATGAAAGCGAAACCAGATCGACAGAGCAATGATCCAACCCGCGACCAAGGACGGTTGAAATTGGAGTACAACACGACCGTCAACTTTTATACCGCAGTATACCTTGAAACTGGTACATCACTGCAACCCTAGTTGTGTCATCTAAAAAAAGGATTTATTTTGGAACTTTTAGCTCACTCACAACTCTCTTGTGGAAGCTAACGCCACGCTCCCTCCGTTCAAGTCAGTTTTTCATTCTCCTCTATACGTTCCAACTTCTCTTGCCAAACGTAATTTAGTTCCCTCTTTCTCTGCATTCATCAACCACCTCACACTTTCCGCCCATCCTCCATACTAATTGTCCCCATGTTTTTTAATTCCCTCTCAGTCTTTTCTTAACCAAACTAATTTAATCTCACAACCTGCACTTCAATCTCACCTCAACCTACTACATTTCTGCCCTCTCTTCTTCTCAGTTACTACTACTCATTTTTTTTCCCTGTTTCTAATTTTCAAATCTTCACTGTTTTCAAAGGGCCAAAAAATGCTTACGCACAGGCATCATAAGCCTGACATCGTCTTAGCTACCTCAAGCTAATTGGCTCAGTATGTGTGATCTGTTTTCCTCCCTATCTGCTGGATTAAATTTCTCAGTGTAACATGCATGTCTGCTTTATCACATCCAAAACTAATCTCACCTCTGCCTACCGCATTTCTTCTCCGTCTCTCTCTCTTTCTGTTTTTCATCTTCCTTCGGTGTAAAATACAGATCGCTTCACACAACCAAGCGATTTAATTTCTACCTGTGTCCTCTCTCCTCAGCGATCAACATTTTATCTTTCCACAAACTAATTTAGTCTGCATCCATGCTTCTCTCTCTCTGTCTCCCATCTCCTCTTTGCATCTCTCGGCTCTCCAAGGCGCTTCCCTCGTATTTTATCTTCCAATAATCTGCATAATGTGCTTCTCTCTCTATCAGTCCTGAGTCTGTGTTCTCTCTGTTTGTGAAAACGATCTTCTCTTTCTGTCAACTGTTATCTCTGTCTTTAAGGTTGGCTGTCCACTGGGAAGTTCTCTTTGTACTACTGAGGTCTTTTTCTTGTTTTCAGGGTTAATGACTGTTGCACATTCCCGTCAGCGATGCAGCAAGCTCTGCATGTTTCTATGAGAAGTGAGCGCTTGAGGTTAGAAATATTTAAATTCTTATAAATAAAAGAGTGCAGACTGCAGAGCTTCAGTTTAGCATTGTAGCTGCAGGAGGTGGGACTACAACTTCCCTCCTACATTTAATTACCTCTAAAGTAAGGCACCCTGGAAATAGAAGGGGGTAATTTCCAGAGAAGCAGAAGCTAATTATCCGATACTTAATAAAAAATGTTACCTTTTATTACTGGTCCTAAAACTATGCCTGCATTCATGACAAATTCAAGTTAAAGAGGCCTAGTTAATAATTTAACATCATGACTTTCATGGATTTTTTTTTTACATTTAACATGAGTAAGAAAAGCACAGGTGTAAATGTGACAATATGCATAAATTACAAGTAGTTGCATCACTTTCAGAGTTCTAGGATAACACACACTTGAATAAATTGGATGAGTTGAAAATGCTATCAGTAACATGCTTTTTCTCATATGACACCTGAAAATGCTGTGGAAATGACACAAAAAGGCATTAAGCAGCACTGAATAATCTGCCTATGATTCACTGATAGCACGTGAGTGAACTTAAACGCTTTTCACACTAGAATGAAGCAAAACTTTAACTATAACGCTGGATTGTAACACACCAGAGTTTATGTACAGTACACCAGTTTCATTTAAGCCTTGGTCTAACTCTAGCTTTTAAGTGCTCAGCTGAAAAGTACATGACCCCTCTGCTGATTTAGTGTTTCACACTATTTTCTTAGCAGTACATCTCTGCAGCTGGCACCGCCGAGGCTGTGTTAATGTTCTTTCACAGCAGGTTCACTGTCTCCTGGGTGCAAAGCTGTTGTAACCCTCAAGTCGAACCTTTTTTATCCTGAGGTTAAATGTGTGGTTTACAGGAGGGTGAGCCTGAGGTTACGTGTATTGTGAAATCCTTGTGTCTTTGCCTTTGTCTTAGTGGTGGAGAAGGTAAAGAGACTCTTTCATCCTTAAAAAGTCTGGTGTTACGAATGAAGCATTCACCTGATGCTGTTGTACACTGTCTTAAATCAGAGGGCCCCATATCAGGGCCCCAAAGCTCTGGAACGACACGCCTGAGAGATATAAAGCTGGTTGAGTGAGTATCATCTTTAAAATCTCCCTTTAATGTGTTTTTTTTCCAGGGTTCCCACATATTTTCTTGGACAAAACTTTCCCTGACTTTTCAAGGGCCCATGATCATTCACAACATATACCATTACAGAACCATATTTTATTTTTTTCACTGGATGTTAATAATTGTATGAAAATTAAACAACCATTTCCAATCACTTTTAGTTGATTATGTTCATATTCACTTTAAATATTTCACACTATGGGCACAGTCATTACCCTCGAGTAAACAACAGCTTTACAAGCACTAGTATCAGTCTGACACTGGCTTTCAAGATTACTTATGGAAGATTACTACCGAAGATTACTGTAAAAATTTATTCAATTATACACAACCAAATTTGTGAGTTTTCCATGGCCATGGAAACCCTGTATTTCAGCCCTTATCCTGATTTTAATAAATGTTTTTTACTTCATCTTATCTATCTTATGTATTTTACATACTTTATTTTTTTCAGTTTTTCATCTTTTTAATTTTTGTTTCTTCTTAAGATTTAAGTCTTCTATATACCAAGGTCTTCCATTTGCTTTAATTACTGTGTATAGTAGAAAGCTGTGAAAAGCATATATACTGTATAAAGCCATTTGTAACTTGGTTTTTGAAAAGTGCTCTACAATTTATGATTAATATAAGTTTTGCAGTGCAGTTTTCTAGTTCACTATTGTTTTGATTTCCCTCTTAGTCAGGGGTGACTGATGGACTTCCTGTTCACATTTTATGATTTAAAGTGATAAAACTATTTTTACATAAACACTTGGCTTGAGTAGCCCACAGAAACACTGAAGCAATTGCTCACAAATCACACCTGACACAGGGCTAGTGAAAGCTACTGTTCTAGCTTAAAAAGTATTTCTCAGGCAGTGGAAAAATAAAGTTTCCAGTCTTGGTCAAAACCCGGGGCTTAGCTCCTGCCTGTGAGAGGAATCCATAGAGTTTCGGGGAGAAGCAATTCAAAGCTACAAAGATCGAATAAGGGGATGGATGAAGGCAGGTGCCATGAAAAAACTGAAAAAAAATAAATAAATAAATAAAAATGAATGCAGTAGAAAGCAAACTTGGTTGGGAGATGTCTGGAGATTTCTATGTGTTGCAGAATCAATTCGTCCCTGTTTATTTGTCCTCCTCCTCCTCCTCCTCCTCCTCCTCCTCCCACTAGCCCTGGGCGTTGACAAGACACCGCAACACCCGACGCCTACGCAGGAAAAGCTCAACACCGACTTACCCAGAACCCATCTGATTTCCCTCGCTCTATCCCTCAACTCTCATCCTCCATCCCTCTCCCTCATTGCTCTCAGATGTCTCTCGCCCCATTTTCCCCCCTGCAGCCCTCCTTCCATGTTATTCTCTCTGAATTCATCCGTCTCTCTCGTCTCTCATACTGCTGTCATACCCGCCTCTTCTCTGTCCTTTCCTTCATCTCTCATGCTCTGCTGTTTGCACTCCTGTCCCATCTTTAACTCTATTTTTTCTCTGTCCCTCCAAGTCTCACAGTTATTCTGTCCACCTTTTTGTCCCTTATGTTTAATGATCTAATTTCCCTATTTTTCATCCTTTCTGTTATCTTTGTCGTCGTCCTTAGGCCCTTATACACCTTGTGTGAACAGCGATCTTGCAGGTTCACTGCATGTCACACTATGCGAGATGGGTCCAATAAAATCTTCGTTGCAATTTTTGTCAGACTGTGTGACATCTATTTCGAGGTCTGTCGGAGCGGTATGATTTAGACAGAAATAAGTGCAAGCACAGACACATCATTTGTCATCCAAGCTTTAGCCATTGCACTGGCACCATTTTTTTTTTGTTGTTTTTCAACCTAAAAAGTGTAACTTTAACAATGTTCCGGCAGTCAATGTATTCTGAGTCATTTCATGTCATACTCTGATTGGTCAGTTAGACGTGGGTCGAAGCAGCGGCCACATTGTGAGAATTTGGTCCTAAATTTCAGACACTGTCAGAATTCTGATGGAAACTTTAAACCAGCCATTGGTAGATGTGTCTGTGTGGTCTACAGCCAATGTTTTGGATCAATGACCAAAGATTTTAAAACCTTTTTCTCTCTTGATTATCAGCTTTTCACTGATATTTCCCAGAATCTAAAAGAGGGAATAAGGAAATTTTGCCACAGGTTAATAAGCTTGTGACAAGACCGGTGATACAGATAACAGACATTTTAAAAGAAACGATATTGGTAAATGATGCTCAGTGTCTGTATAGCCCTGTATGAAGTTACTGTTAACCCAAGCTAAACACTTGTTATTGTGCAGCTTCACATTAAAGCATTTAAATGGTGACACACAAGTTGGCCTTCACAGGGAATGCCATGTCTTTGTCAGTGACATTAGCACTAGTGCTACTGATCATCAAAAATTCATCTACAAAACAAGACAACAGTCATTTTTGGCAATTTCTGCCAGCGGATAAGTTTGAAATACCGCAAAGAGTAATGGAACAGTCAGGAGCACCCAGTAAAAACTGTCAAAAACTGTCAACTAGACTTTCAATGATTTGATAATATTACAATATTTAAGTCACAACGCAATATTATTGCAATTTAAACATTTTGCGATATGCTGAGTATTGCAACAACATATATTGTGAGATATTGCGATTTATTACCTTTTTACAACTGCAAATCTTGTCCCACAGGAAAACTTTGTCAATGTCTTTTTTATCTAATCAGATAAAGTTTTCAGTCTGTTCCTCTTGCTTCAGTGATTTCTAATGCAGCAAAAAGTTTCTAGTGAACTGACTAAAAAAAGCAAGTTATTTTATAATTCTAGTTGGCGACAAAAAGTTTAATTTGTATTTGTTATATTTATAATTTTATATACAAATATCAATACTTGGTGTTGGTGTATTGATACAATATTGCCATACTACATATCGTGATACTGTGCTGTATCGTTTATTCGCACACTCCTACCAAACAGGCACTTTGGCTTTTTGCTGTGACACCAAATCATCTGTCATCTTTACTCCCACTATGTGATGAGTGAAATCTGACTCCTGCCACTCTGTGCTGCGACTCGGCTGCTTCTGCACGGAGGAGACACTTTCAGTTTGTCATTGTAGCGCTGGATGTTCAACGAAGTATTGATTAAAAAAACTGGTTAAGTAATGTAATCGGTTTGTAATCTGTGTACGCCAAAACACCAGTAACACTGACTACTGTGGCAAGCCTATCTAAAAGTAATTCCCTCTTCCCCTTCACATTCCCTCTCTCCATACTTTTCATCTGTCTCTCCATTTCTCAAACTTTCCTGACTCACTCTATTTCTATTTCACGTTCTTTCCATCATACACTATTTTCCGTTCTTTTCTCTCCCTCCCACTCGCTCTATCTTTTTTTACCTCCACTTCTGGTTTGCTCATTTTCTCTCTACCTCTTTTTATCTCTCTTTCTGTCTGTCTCAGTGGGAGTTTGGAAAACACTCTGTCTCTCTCATGAAAGAAAAGTGTTGCTTCACTCCCCCAGCTCTTTTTTTGATACGAAATAAAAGGCAATGTGAAATATCCCCCAGACACACTCACACACACACACTGACATTCATAGCATCTATCCTCTCCTACAACCTACTCAATTGCTCGAAGACTGGAGCAATGTAGCAGTTTGAAGGGGCAGGGAAAGGGTAGAGCGAGAGAGAAAGAGAGAACAAATTAGTCTGGAGTATTGGGAAAGGTACGAAAGAATGAAATGTGTTTGTGAGAAAGGGAACAAATTAGTTTGGTGACAATAAAAAAGAGTGAGAGGACTTTGGTGGCAGTGGTGGTGTGTGTGCGTGTGCGTGTGTGTGTGTGTGTGTGTGTGTGTGTGTGTGTGTGTGTGTGTGTGAGTAAAAGAGTAAGTAACAGGTAGAGAGCTGAGGCAGAGGAAGCTCTCCCAGGAGGCAGAGTGTGTGTTTTCATGTTGTTCAGCTCAACATGACAACAGAGTGAAAACAGCGCGGATCAAAGAAGAAGTCGATATGGGACATGAACAAAGAGACGCAGTCAGTTTTAGTTTACTAGGGTTCAGTTAAAAAGTACACCAAAACACAACAAACAAACAAATACTTCAGACTAAATCCTATCTATTAAATCAGTGACTGAAGGTGAATAAAACACCCGGCAATATACAGCAAATCTATCAAATATAAACCTAAATGAAATTATGCCTCTTTTCTTGCATAATGCGCAAGTGCATTTTTCAAAGATATTTTTAGGGCTTTTTATTGCCTTTATGATATAGCAGCTGGAGAGTGACAGGAAAGGGAGAGAGGGAAGGGATGCCATGCGGCGAAGGGCCACAGGCAGGCCCCCAGGAAGTGCTTTGAAGGCCCAAAAATACTTTTTTCTTTTAAACTTACATTGTGCAAGTCTAGAGTCAATTTGTAAATCATTGGATCATTTTCATTAAAATTGCCCATTTCAAATTGGGAGTTGATCCATTAGGTCAGATAAAATTGCAAAAGAGCCATTTTATCCCCATTCAAGTTTGCGGAGGGCTAAGCTGAAAGTTAGCCACCTGGCCAGCAGGAGTGAGCCACTCAGCTTGCAAAAGTCTGCAGTGCACTTGCTATATGGGTGAAACTGAAGGTCCAGGTAATTCTAAATCTGGAGAGTTGACCATTTTTAGCTGAACAACTTTTATAGCAATGAACAGGGCGTCATCTTGTATCCTGTATCCAGTTGTTTTTATTAAAGAGGCAGCTTATATGGGGTTCACAGCCTACCAGGGGAGCTAGAGGTCGCTCCATTTGCAATCAATGTAAAAAAACCTCAATTAAAGGTTTTAAAGTATAAAAAAACACCAAATATATTTGAATTTGGCCATAAAACTGTATGAAAGTATACATTTTCCATTAAATAGTGACAGTGTGGCCATTCAAAAATGTATCCTGGATGTGATAATTGTACTCATTAAGAGTTAGATAACAATTTAGTGTTAGAAGAATCACATGCAGCGTTTGACATTGACAAGTATGAAAAGTTGTTTTTCCAACTTGGAAGTCGCTCAAAGACAAAATATTAAAAGTCTAAACAGAAAATAAACAAACAGGACCAGATGACAGTATCCAGAGTTCTTTAGGATATGGAGATAATTCAAGGGCAAAGTCATATAAATTATATGCAGTTTGAAAAAGCTAAATAGAGGAAAATCAAAATACATCAGAATATTAAAACTGACAGATGTTTTAGCGACATATATTTTAGCATTTTTTTGTTGAATTTTAACACTGTAAATGAGTAGTCTAAAAGTAGCTGTGGATCCTTCTGCCAAAGGACGCGTTAACTGGTAAGTTCTCACACACTGATTGGACTCTTAGCTTCTGTTTCATTGCAGCAGGTGCACAGGAAAGGTCAGTCATTAAACCAACAACATGTAGACAGCAATTTTTAAGGTGGCTATCTAGTGATCAAGATCAAGAACATTTCCAGTTAGATGTGGAAAATTTGTATTCATTTTTGGAGCATTTGCAATGACCAAACTGCTGGAGGTATTTCCAAAGATGCTTAATTTAGTGTTAAAAGTTTGATTCAAATTTGTCTCTTCCTTCTGTCATAAAAGATCATTTTGGTTGTTTTAATTTCCCCACTGAAACACATGTAGGTATACACACTAGTACTACAGCATATAATCAGCGTGTTTATCCCACCGCCACTACCACAAACAAATAAAAAAAACACAAGACTCATTCCACACCAGCTCGAATACATGCTCACTCCTCACTCACCGGTGTAGTCTTCACGGCAGATACAGGTGTAGCCTCCCTCTCTGCGGGCGCACACCCCTCCGTTCTGGCAGGGGTTGGAGTAACACAGGTTGATCTCCGTCTCACAGTAATCGCCTGTGAAGCCAACTGGGCAGCGGCAGCGTAGGCCTGCGATAGGGTGGATGGGCCGGAACAAGATGGACGGCGAGGAGATGAAGGGGGCGGAGCTGTTGAAGCGCAGCACTGAGATGCACTTCATGTAGTTCTGGCACGGCTCACGCAGACACACATTGTCGTCAAACGGGAGAACCTGGAGTGATGGGAGAGGAAAGATGTTGTACGTCATTGTGAAGAATGTTATTGTTGTGTTAACAAGTGAGCAGTAGTTTTCTGTTGTAGCTGCTCCAGATGGTGTCCTCATTCAATCTTAGTTTTCGCTGCTCAGCATGCTTTCTCATCAAGGGCTTTTTTTCATCCAAACTTCTGCCTAGCTGAGATATGCTATAAGCTTTTTCTTACAGCACAAATTCTGACTGGTAAAAGCAGTAAAACAATGTGCAACTGCTAATTATTAGTGTTAGCTGCTCTCCATTTGCCACTTCCAGTAAGTCATGCAAACAATATTAAAAAAAATATTAAGAATCTTTACTTAAGTAACAGTAAGTACCAATACAACAATGTAGATATTCTATAATATTACAAGTAAAATTGCTTTATTCAAAAATAGCCAACTGGTTCATATAAAGTACATATTATTAGTTAAATGAACCTCAAGTAAAAGTGTTTTGCAAAAAAATGGCCCATATGACTGATACATAATCATAGATAGGGCCTAACATTTTTTTGATATTATAAATACCAATTCATCGGTGCATAGTTTACATGTCATTTTTTACAAGTCACATAGTTTTTGTTGATATACAAATAGTTCAATAGAGTTTATTTCATAAATGTATCCATTTTCTAATGTACATTCTTAATCCGATATGGAACTAGTAACTGCAGCTGTCAGATAAATACATAAATAAAAATATAGATTTTCTTGTGACATGGAAGTAGAAATACTCAGAGGTTATGTACTTATTTGGCAGGGAGAAAACATTAGTAATGCCGGGGCACTAAAAATGCAGCACCTAACTTGACTGCAGCCTTGATTAATGTTATTTATAACACCTGTGCTTTTCCTGCACTAACATGTCAAAATGTCTTCCATGAAACAAGTCCATTATGCAGCTGACACAGCCATACTGAAAAAGAGAGGTTTAGAGGCATGTTTATGGAAAGAAAAAGTTAAATGTATGTAAATGCATGCTTTATTATTTAGAGACATGCAAGAAAATGTTGTTTCGTTCAACAACATTCAACAACAGCAAGATATCCCACGAGGCTACTGTAGGCTAATTATCCACACGCACTAACAAAAGGAAAAAGCTAACCATAACAAATTCATTAATTAACCTGTTTAGCTTATAATATGGACGGAGCTGTTTCACTATTCAAGCGAGAAACTCCGAGACACTGAGGATACTACAGGAGAAAGATATGTAATCTAACTTACTCTTAATAAACAAACAAAATGCTAACGTGTCTGCAATTAGTTTATCGGTCAATGTTAGCTGTTGACATGCCAATGTTTTGCACGTTAGCATGCTAGCGTTATCATTTTCACCTTCACCTTAACGTTAGTTATGCTAACTGAGTTACCATGCTTATGCTAAATATCGTTGTAACCTGGCGGACAAATGGGTAGTCTTGTTCCCCCCCAAAAATCCCATTTTTAAATTTCATTGACTTAAAATCTCTTTACATATCGTCCTCTTGTGGTGAAGCCGCCATAGTTCAGACGAAAGAAGCTTCGGGTTGATTAAAATGTTGACACGCTCGCAGCAGCGACCAGGCGTGGTGTTTTTGCCCAGCGTCACGTCTGTCAGGCTACAGAGCCTGCAGGTAGAGGCTGCTCTACATATTCTGATTAGTGGATAGATTTTGGCAACCAAATGAGATCCATGTAATATTAGTGTTGAAATGTTTTACTATCTTTACGAGAAAATCATAAATTATGTATAATTCTATGCAAAATATAGTATATGTGTGTGCAACAATTACAAATCCATCTTTCCACAATCTCCTCAGGTGAGAAACTTCTCAGGTCTCAGTCATTATGAGCGCCTCCTTGGATACTGGATAAAAATGGTTTGCTCTAAGAAATGCTTTACAGTCCCATCATAATGAGACTTAATGCTATTGGTCTTGTTTAATTTTTTTTTACCCTTATTAATTTGCACTTGCGTCACCCCGTAAAACACTTTCCGGTGGACTGTATTTACTGCTAAGGTCACTGAGTCAGATAGGTATTCACAAGATTGTGTCTTCCTAGACAGTAAGAGGATATAGATCCAGTTTTGTGTGTATCAATGTTTGCGTTTGTGTGTGTGTGTGTGTGTGTGTGTGACAGTGCCTGTTAAAAAAAGGTCACACACAGTCAGCCTTAAACTATGTATCTCTCGACACTGCTGTGCTCTCTCTAGGCCCTTCATAAATCTTTCCTCCTTTACGTTTCACTTGCTCTCTTCTATCGAAACATCTCTCATGTGCGTGTTCAGATATGCTCCGTAAGCTTGTATGTAACTGATGTGCATGCTGTGTCCAGGTGTGTGTGATTTCATGCATGAGAACATTTCGTGGTCATATCAGCGTATTGCTGGATAAAGCCATATGGCTGCGCTGGCACGGCATCTGTATTGTGTTATCATCAGTCCACATGCAATATGCTCAAGTGACTGTCTTGCCATGCATGTGTGTTTGCACAGTTTGTCTTAATATTTTGCATATCTTATTACATGTAAAATATATTTCCAGCTGCTGTCTGTTACCATATTTTTTCATAGAAAGTTAATTTAGAACATTTTTACTATCATGTGTCCGTGTGCATGTTTCTCGGAGTAGATACACACATTCTCACATGCGTATTTGTGTTTGTAAATGTGAGCTGACCTCCATCTGTGTCAGTGACGTCAGCCTCGGTCTGTTCAGGTACAGCTGTTCCTCCAGGGTCTCGGAGGGGAAGAACAGTCCGCCAGGCAACGCCGCAGAGAAACTGACATTCAGGATCCCTCCTGGCGCGGCGTCCAGGTCTGGCTGGATGTTAAAGATAAAAACGTCCTCAACGGGAACCGAGAGCACAGCCGACACGCCCTCCAGGAAGTTACTCAGCAGCGGTGACAGGAAGTGCTCCTGGGACATGTTCTGGAGGCGGACGGTGACGCTGCTGCCCAGCATGTCCTCGGTTATGATGAGGACACGGAGAATGCACTGTGCCGAAATGCTGTGGACGCCATCTGAAGAGTTAAAGAAAAGAACAGAGGAAAAAAGGTTAGGCGACTGAATAGATGATTCATGAGGTGTTTCGGGGATGGACAAAGGCTTAGGAAGTGACGGAGAGGGAGATAACCAAAGATAAAAATACAGAGAAGGTTGGCAGACATGGTGTGAACAGGTGACGGTGTAAAACGTGGAAAATAGATGAAGGAGACACGAGGGAGAAGGTTCAGGGGCGACAAGGATAAAGAGCGGAAAGACAGAGGTAAAGAGACAGCGATGAATGAGGGGAAGACAGAGAGGAAGGATTATAAAGTGACGAGAAAAGGTGAGGAGGTCACAACAATGTCATGAGATATGCAGCTTGGGCAGGACTCTTTCTCACTGCATATGTTATCATACGTTGTAAACACATTCAAGTTTGCACATTAAAACACAAAGGAAAAACAGTTCCGGTCTTCTTTTCAAAACTGCTTTGTGAACATGACATTTCACAGCAAAAGCTGCCTTTAAGTCTAACAGATAAGAGATAAGATTAGCTTTTATTGTCTCTTAAAAGGAATCCCTTTGCCACTGAAGTACAGAAACTCATACAGGAGGCTATTAAAAGTCAAAACACTGCCAAAGGCCACCTCAAGAGAACATCCACACATACACAAGCACATTTTCAATCAAACTTGTAGTTGCAGCTGTCAAAGGTAATGTACAGTAATTCAGAGTCATTCAAACTGAGTGAAAGAGAGAGAGAGAGATTTGTAGGTGATTGAAACTGCCAGTATGCTGATGTTTAAATAATGTGATGGGAAAATAAATTTGCCCTGGTCAGACTGGGTTCTTTGCACAAATTATGTGATCATTTATTGGCTGTGAGGGAAGTTTCCAATGTTGTGTTTTAATTTAACCTCCCTACAATCTGTTTAAGTTTCCTAAATATAATTTTAGTTGTATTGCCACCATGCATATATAGTATGTACAGTCTGTAACAGTTGTCTTACATGTTCACATGTCAAACAGGTTAAAAAGGCCATAAAACGGTTAGACTGGAAAATCAAGTGAACTGTCACAATATTCATGTCCACAACCAATCCTTTTTACTAAAACATATTTTTTCTATACTGCCGAAAAGGTTTCGGGAGAAACAAAATTGTCTTTACTGGCAAAGTTTTTCCCTTCCCATTGGAGGAAGGTCTGATGTTCTCATACTAAACCATAGATAGCACAAACTGATGTGTAGGGACCAGGTTGGTGTGGATGGTTACCTCTACAAAACACACACTGTCAGCCATATATTCACACACTGATGGCCGAGGTAAAGCTCCATACAAGGTGCCAGCTACTACCCAGCTTAAACATTCACACACTCACAATTTGAGGTTCAAAAGCTTGGCCAAGGATACTTGGACATGAAGACTGAAGGAGCTGGGGATCAAATCACTGATCTGCCTCCTGAGCCAGGGCTGCTTGTAATTTTTTTTTTTTTTTACCACTAATACCTTTATTTAGTGCTTTTGTGGTTTTAGTTAAAATATGATAAGTCAAGGTTTCCAATCCAGTCACGTCTTACTCTTCAAAATCTGAGAGAATTGGCTTATTGTCTTTTAAAATCATGGGAAGAAGGCAATCAGCAACTTAGGAAGTGACCCTAAAATTTGAAATTAGTAAAAAGTACAAGAAAATAACTTGAAAATTAGCACAAAAATAACATTTTAAAAAGTAAGTTAAAAATATAAAATAAAAATATAAAATATAACGACTTGGAAAAAATGCATAATTGTGTAGCATAATTCCAGATAAAAAAATTAGACAATATAAGTTTTATAATGATAAATACAGTTTTCTGGCTATTTCTCCTTAGCTTTTTAAAGGGAGACTTTCCAAATCGACTTATTTCTGCCAATTTGCTGGACACCTCTTATCAAGTTGTTCATTGCCTTATTTTCCCATGCCATTGAAAGAAATCAATCCCATTAGCTCATGGTTCAAAGGGTTAAAACACTGCTACATCCACAGACGCACATTCACAGATGTCAAATAGTTTGGTGGTTAGTTTGATGGCTAAAGGCAACTTTAAAAAACTTGCTAAAATCATTGCAAAAATGATTTTAATGCGATGCAAAACTGCCTGAGCGCTGAGGTTTTCTCTAAGTTGTTTTCTGCTCGCCCCTCTCTTACACACCTGTTTGGAAGTAGCTAACAAACAAACAAGCTCACAGAACATGATGGTTTTGTATGCGATTGTGACCTAAATCTGGAAACAAATCCTCAATAGATTTTCACTTTCACTTGAATGTGGCATAGACTAAATGTGACTTCATTAAGCCATACCCCTCTGTGACATAGCTTGATTGTATCTGTATATTTATTCATCATCTGCACACAGCTAATTATCCAGTGGACCTTTATGACAGGCAATAGATAGGAGATTCATGATATGAGACGGCAGGGTAATTTTCTAAAAATCCATCTCACCGTTGTTAGCAAAGATAATGCAATTATTTAATCATATGTTACAGTATGAAAGACAAAACTGATCCTCTGAAAACTGCATTTGTTTGTGAACGGGAAGTTGGTTTCAAGCCTTATGCATGTGACTGAACAAGCCACAGAGGGGGGGGGGGATATCACTGAGCAGCCTCATGTAGAAAATATCATCTCCCCCGTCTCCTCACATCCTGCTTTGGTTACAGATTCAACACAGCGCTCCTTTTCTCTGAAACCCGTCTCTACTACAAAATGAGTTCATATGAATCGCAGCAGGTCACGAATCCTACTAACAGAACAATATCTGTTTCAACAACAGACACGTTTCATCCACGTTGGATGCAAACACATTCCAGTGCTATAAAGCAATTTGGAGCGACAAGCTGCTTAATAAGCTATAAAATAATACAAGTGCATGCGAGCACACCGGCACGAGGAGGCAATTTCGTGCAGCGGCACTGGGGCAATGTGAGGGTGAAACAGGCTGAACGTTAAGACCACAAGAATGAAGCGAGAATGCAATACATGTCTTGATGCAAACAGGGCATAGCAAGTGGTGGACAGAAGGAATGAATGAGAGAAAGGAACAAAAAGAAAGGAAAGGGCATGGCAGCGATGGATGGGCAGTAAGGGGTGGAAGAGACGGGGAAGATGTTGACACAGGGAGGCAACGGAGGGTGAAGGAGAGTGTAGGAGCTTTATTAAAACCTGGAAACGCAGAGCAGATGAGGGAGGAGGACAGGAGAAGAGGAATGAGAGGAAATGAGAGTCTTTAGCCAGGGATTAATAAAACATACAGAAAGAGCACTTTAATTACAGTGACTGGCAATCAATAATAATTTACTATTTTATATTTCTGTGAATAATTGATTATTGATATTCATTTATTCCTCATGGCTAATACTGTAGTAAAACATAATTTGAAAGGGTTAGTGAACTGGATAAATGGTCAACTTAAAGGTGTTTGACCAAAGCGACCATTATTAACAAGCTAATTCCTCTATGTGTCACTCATTTGCTGCTGACACAAAGTGTTAAACATTCAGAAAGGAAGAAGGAAGGAAACAAAAAAGGAATGAAAGGAAAGGGAGACAAAATAAGCATAAAACATTTAGAATTATTGTTAAATGCTTTTTTTTTAAAGTTAGATCTTTATTTCAAAACATGCCAAATAAAAAGAAAGAAAAGAAACACAAAAGGCCCTTTTAAAAAAAAAAAAAAAAAAGAAAAAAAAAAACTAAGACATGGTTAAAGAGACAGAGATGGAGAGAAATGAGGGAGAGAGAGTGTTGGAGGGATGGGGGTTGGGTCGGGTGGCAGCTGGTTTGATTACCGGATTATGAGGAGCCTCACTCCCCACTGACCTCTAACACACACACACGTGCACACATGCATGCACACACACACACTTAAATCCAGAGCCCTTAGTAATAAATGAACAGACAAGAGGGAGGAGTGGCATTATGAAGGGACAGAGGAGGAAAAACTCCCACAGAAAATCATCTGGGGACATTTTAATGGAAAAAAATATCATAGAAATAGATGGATGATAACCTGAAAGGTAAACACAATGTAGCATATCTGACATTGAAATTATTAGGTGGAGTAATTAAATGTCACCTCGTCTTCTGGGGGCTAAAAGCCAGCTTTATCAGCCTTCTGGATCACGACGCAAAGACGCAGCAGTAATTGACACTGATCTCCCATTGTCATTGAAATGAGACAGGGATCTATGAAAAGACCCGGGATAATCTGCTGGAGTAGAACCCAATCTTACACACACTCACACACACACACACACTCACTAATACACATATTCATTCTACTTCTGTACACATTACAGAAAATACACCCATCATACTAACTCCAACACTTTTCCTATTAAACTTAAATCTGAATAGCATTAAAGGAGCAGTTTGACATTTTTGGGCGTGTGCTTATTTGCTTTCTTTTGGAGAGATAGATGCAAAGATTGATATTAGTCTCATGTCTGCATGGCATGTGAAGCTAGAGGCAGGAGGTGATGCATAAAGACTGGAAACAGGGAAACAATTAGTTTGACTTTTTATAAAGCTTAAAAAAATCCTTATTTGCACCTCTAAAGCTTACGAGTTAACATTTTCAATAAGTTATGAGGGCCCTGACACACCAAGCCAAAAGTCAGTGTTGGGCTGTCAGTGAGCTAGTTTGTGCGGTGAGTCCTGCACTGTTCCCTTTTTTTGGCCAATTCAGCATGTTGAATTGAGAAAAAAAAGCATAAGTGAGGAAAGCAAACAAAGAGCTAAATTCAAGATGGCATGAGACCGAAACAAATGGTTTAAAATCAAGTGTCAGTTTGTCTCTGTCGTTCTTCGTACGAAAAGTCGTGCGAGTCGTTCTTTGTACGAAAAAAATTAAATGTTAAAATGACAGAAAGTAACACGGACGTCATGCCATGTAAAACATTTTCACCACTGAAAGATGGACAGCACAACAGCTCCCTGAGAGTGAAGCAAAAACATCTGGATCCCCCCCTGGTGGCTGGCTGCAGTATAGGTCATAAATCCTGTCTATGTAAGCGAATGGGACCATGGGCCAAAATAAAAGCTGAAACTACATTCCAAATAAGTGTTAAACCCAGATGGTTTCTGTCATTTTGGTAGTACTTATCACCCTGATACATGTGTTGATTTTTCAGATAAGTTTAGTCATAAGTAGCTAT
The DNA here is from genome assembly GCF_008729295.1 of Plectropomus leopardus. Taxonomy (NCBI): domain Eukaryota; kingdom Metazoa; phylum Chordata; class Actinopteri; order Perciformes; family Serranidae; genus Plectropomus; species Plectropomus leopardus. The sequence continues at coordinate 11,080,800 of NC_056470.1, read as the reverse complement.
TTGATGCTATAAAAAAAGATTGACGTCCTGATTGACAGTTGCATGTGCCAATCAGTGTGCTGGTGATTAATGGTGCTGCTCACAGATGCTCGGACAGGTGTGAGGGCTGTAACTCAAAACTGCGCTGACTGTTACTGAGCAGAGTCTGGCTCCAAATGATGTCATCAGCGCATGATGACAGCACTCGTATCAATGATATTTTGGCGTTATTTCTGAAGTGTAGACACAGACATCTTTAGATACAGTTTTTGTCTTTTAGGCAAAGTTACGCTAACCGTCTCCCCGGCTGTAGCTAAATAATTAGCATAAAGACTGTTTCATTGCTATCCTGTTGCAAGGTCAACAGCTTTGGTCACTGTTCACTTCAGCAACCGCGTTAAAATGTCTGTTTCTATGGCATTTAAATAAAGAGTCCTTTAAGAAATACAAAGGGACCCATTCAGAAAGTTTATGTTGCCAGGTTTGAAACACGAGAGTGGCATCAATCTTCTCATCTAACTCTCAGCAAGAAAGCAGAATGAGCATATTTCCCAAAATATCTTAAAAATGCCTGTGAGGACCAAACTGAATGTCCTCTATTTTTCAAAAACATCCTGCTAACAAAGACAAATACAAAATCTCTCTCTCACACACACAGTACAGTGTTTAGGCTTACTTCATGTAAAATAGCATTTGTCATGTTATTACTGGAGTCCTCCTCTAACGTGTTACTACTCAACATATGTTGTGATAGAACAAACAAACATTTTATTTCAAAAGGATGATAAACCACGTACACCTCACTTTTTAACAACTGCTTAAAGATGGTTCTGTTATTCTCCTCTTTGCCTCCAGCCAATCCATCTGCACCAAGGTTATCTGTTCTTTTGTTGACACACGTTTGTGTCTGTGCAATTGCCATGTTAGAGTTGTGCAGACTGTGTGCTTAACTGTTTTCTGATAAGAAAAACTAGAAAAATAAAAATAAAAAAAAAACAATTTCCTCTGCCAGGCACACTGAAAATTTCCCCTGTGAGTCACCTGCTCCCAGGAATCCCCCTTGGTGGTCCACAGGGGACGACTTCGACAAGTCAACAAAACATGTAGCACGCTGACATAGAAAAATGGTACTCCTAAATATCAGTGCCTGTTTGTCCTGACAGTTTTTAACTACACCATGTATTTTATCAGCCTTCAGGGGTGTTTTTGCTCCAAGCAGCCATTAAATTTTGTCAGTAAAGCTGGCACTCACACACACACACACACAAACATGCACAATAAAATATCTTCATTTGGCTTCCCTTGGTGTCCAACTAATTTGGCGAACCTGCATCAGCACAGAGCTCTTCACTCCCCCTCTACACGAGGCCAACTGGAGGTTTGAAATAGAAAAGAAAAACAATCATTCCAGCTAAATGGCCAATTCGCCAATTACATCCACCAAACTCTGTCCACCTCCCGTCAGCGCAGGTCAATGACTCATCCACTTCCCTCTTAGGCACATGCCCTGACATGCAAATTACAGTTCTGCTGGAAACATAAAAGTCATAATCAATAAGTCTGCAGAAACATAAAGTCCAGTGTCCAAAATTTCTGCAAGGTAGGTTTCAGCATTACAGCATGGGAATCTCTCAAACACTGAGCCCAATTATAATGTTTCCTGCTGTGTTAAAAAGTTCATATTTTTCTAAAAGAAGTAGGGATTTCTTACCTTACCCAAAGTTTGACTGTGCAGCACAACTTAAAGGGCAACGACGCCCATTTTCAAAATTCAAATATGTTTTTCTTATGGCTTATGCCAGTCCAAACACATTAGTAAACATGAGCAACTCTCTTCCAAATCCATAAGCTAGAGTGCTTAAACTCAAATTTGTGATGTCATAGGGTATAAAGTCTGGAGCTGCTCCACTGACAGTAAACGGTGGAAGATGTTCCAGATGACACTCAGAGCAGTCAGGGGAAAGTCCTGAGTATATGGGGACATTTTCTGTTTCAGAACGGAGGGCACCACGATAGAATAAAGCTCATTTGGTTATTTAAAAAAAAAAAAAACAATTCTGTGGGTCCACAAAGTCAGGCTCCCTTCCACTGTCTGTCGAGAGTTTATGGCATCACAAGTTTGAGCCTTGCCTCTTTGGCTTTTGGCTTAGAGAGAGAGGATGCCATGTTCACAAACATTGATTAAACAAGGGAAACAACATAGGAATTCTTAAAAAAAAACATTACTTTACTTGGATACAAGAAGAAACATCATTTTGAAATGTATCTTTTGTAAATTTTGGATCAAATTCCCGCCTGTTACTAAAAACCATCCATTTGGCCGTCTTCCATCCAAAGAATTTAATTTTCAACAAAAAGTCAGACAAGATAATCAAACTGGAAAGAGGGGGACAGAGAGCTGTATGACATGCAACAAAAGTACCAAGGCTGAAATCAAACAAAGAATGTTGCAGAAATGTGGCATGTGCTTTAACCCCTCGGCTACCAAGGCACTCTGAGACAATACTTAAGACAAAAGGGTCAGATAAATACCTGATATATGATTGTTATTGTAATTATTATTGACTCTTTTTTTTTTAAAGATCTGTATTCTTTTCTTTCTTTTGAGGGGTAAATTTCAGGTAATATTGTAACCCATAGATTTTTTCTGTGTTTTTGAAAGAAATCCACCAGTTAGCCTAGGTTTCAAAGCATAAAAACACATTTGAAGTCTACTGATCTAAAATTTCTAAATATTTCAGACATAAGGTTAAAAAAGGCAAATACTGAAGCTCAATTAGGAAAGAGAAGCCAGCATGTATGAGGACATAAATGACCTACTCTTCTTCATATTCCCGCCAAAGCTCTTGGGATTCATATCTGTAAAAAGGGCGGCTGTATCATTTTAGATAGAAAGCCTTCATCTCCAGAACTAAACCCAGAGGCATCCGCTCTGTCTCAGAGGAATATGAAGACATGGAGCGGTCGTGAATTGCTTTTGACTCCTGGTGAGAGGTGAGTAAGGGTGATCTTGTCCATAACTTCCCAATAAGCCAGGAAGTCATAACTAATGCATTGCCCTTTCTCCGTGGCACTCTACTTTAGTGTTCATGGAAACAATGAAACATTAATAACCTCCAAACTCAAAACACCACAAATGGAAGGTTATTTTGGCGTCTTTAGCACCACGGGAAAAACAAAGCAATTTGTACATAACAACTCGGAGACGCTTTTGGGCTTCGAGCCAACAATTTTCCCCTTTGTGTGTCCGCACTTCAAAGAGGGAGGAGAGCTTGGGGCTGGCGTGTATAAGGCCGCTAAGAATAAACACACTGATCTGGAATCACCAGCGAGGTACCATGGATGCGTGAACATCAATATGCCGTGAAAGAGAGGCTGGCCTCCGATCAGTGCTCCAGCTCTAAGATGCTTTGTGGGTACATGGTCCCCAGCGTTTCAAAGGGTTGACGGAGTTCAGTGCTATCTCTCTGCGCCAGGTAGCCTGACTAATAGCACACTCAAAGCTTCTTGAATGTCAGAGCATCCCGAGCTCGCTTCCTGGAAATCCAGACGGAAATAGTCTGCAAAGTAGCGTACAATAAGCCCACAGCTGGAGCTGAAAACAGCCCCAGAAATATTTTTTGAAAAGCTGCAATAGAGGGCAGGAGGATGGGTCACAAGGCAGAGCTCTGGCATTTTCCTTTGAGGAAGAAAGCAAGAAAGTCACAGAGCGAAGCAGCCAAAGGGTTGCAGATACTGCACAGGTGGTTTGTGAAGGAAAAGTCACTGATTCAAAAATGATGTAAGAAAAAGCTCTGCTGCAAAACTTTACTTTATCTGAAAACCTCACACAACTCACTGCTGCTTTGAAATTAAAGGATAACTGTTAAAAGAAACACATTTTTGTTGTTACATAGCTACAGTTTTTAGTGTTTAAGACAATATATGTCTACGAAGGTGCTTGGAGACACATCAGCTACACACATGGCTACTGAAAGACACACAAACTGTGTCCCAGTTCCTGTGGTAATTTATCATTTATTATTTTTTACCACCAAATGTCAAAGAAAATCCCTGTCTTTTCGCATTCGGTAAAACCAGATATAATGGCTTCAAATGTTTCATGACTACCCTGCACTCGGGATTTTATATAAGTTCAAATCAAATGAGACTTTGGGCAACTCGCTCATCACACCGGTCATATAAAACAACACTTCACTGTCTGTGGTTTGTAACAGAGTAATAATATGGAGGAAAAAGGGAAGTGGTATGTGTTGATATCAGTGGGCAAAGCCTTTTTTATTTCTTAAAATTTGTGGTTGAGGTCTAATTCATTTATCTCTCCCTCATCCTCCTCCTGATATTAAGGCGAAGGAGGTGTGTGTGGAGCCAACAGCCTGCGATACTAGCGTATTGTGCTAATCTCTGAGCCCGCCCACTTTTTGGAAGTCCAATCAAATGTTCTTGCAATTGTAAAATTCTCAAATATTCAGTTTCACTGAGAAAATATGTCACACAACAGTGCTAAAGTCTTTAACTTCCATTTAATGTGCTGTTGATGTAACCTGTGTGGGGGAGGAAACAGAGTAGCCGCACACATAGAAGATTAAAACACACTGCAGATGATGGTGAGACATTTTAATGAGGATGAAAGAAATAATGAAATCTTTAAACATTAAGCTTTCTCTTTGTCATGTGGTCTTTTGTTGCAGACTGACGTTTGTTGGTGCCCTCATTATTTTCTAATGATACCAAAATGGTAAAGTACATTCCTTGTTTACTGAGAGCACACTGCGACAATCATGGTGCAGTGGCACACACCGGAACCTAAGGGGAGAGATGGTCTGTCATATTTACTATAAAACATGCTACAGATGCAGACTAAAATAAAATGATTTGGTTGAGATATGCTTCTTTTATTCACCACATATCAGATTTGAGAACTCAGAGGACGTGCGGCCTGTTCTTTAGTCCATTCACTTACAGAACTGAAATATCTCCTGCATTCAAATTGCTCCCACTGTGGGAAGAAACCTTGAATATCCGCCGAGCAAATTTTGCATGAATCAATCAGGGTTCATATATCTCACCAATAGGCATTTGTGTCCAGTTAAAATGTGCTGTGAATGGGGATCGTGGGGCATAAGTTCTCAGAGAATACCCATTTTTCTTTTATTATTCATTCTGTGTAGCTCAGTCTGTAAAGGCTAACACTGGCGAGGTTAGAGGTCCAAATCCCGACATGGTTCAGTCATTCACACACGGTCTTGACACTGCCATGGTTAAGAGTCTGACTCAAACTGTGTGCACTCTTGGTGCTTTAAGGAGTTGGGATTAAAAGAAAAAAAGCCCAAAAGGGGAGATATATTACAACTAGCATGCAAAAACCCCAAAACAGTAAAATTGGATTTAGACTGGACAAAAGCCGTATGCTGCTGCTCTGAAACACACTAAACACCGTCACGGTGCCTTCAGCCCATTAGTTCTCAGTCCATGTATCCACAATCACATGGTTTTAAATCCCATTTCACACCGTGTTGTCACATCCCTTTGTTTGGCCTTTTCCTGCCGCTCCTCTGTGTCCTCGAAAAGTCCTAATAAAATACATAAGCAGGTTGAATTTTTCCAAACTGTGTGTGACAAAAAATGTGAGGATTTTTGTGTGTTTTCTGTTGTGTAAGTCACCCGCGGGTCAGGAAAATAGGCAGGTACACTAGCCGCTGAACAAATGCTGGCCTTTTTAAACACATATAAACCGTTTGAGGTTGTTAAAGGAGCACACAAAGGACCATCACCTGAAAATAAAGACTGCAACTCCCGGAGAGAGAGCGAAAGTATGAACAGCCAAAACGGTACTTCACACAACTGAGTGAATAAATGGATAGCTGCAGAGAGAGGCAGGCCATACATTAAAGCCTGTGAAATAACACAAGCGTTAACAATATTGTGTACGCGTCATTACAAAGCGCACGCATACACACACACACACACACACACACACACACACACACACACACACACACACACACACACACACACACACACACACAGTCCAGTCACTGGCTTGACAGCTGATTTCTGCGCTCTGTTTGTTTTTTAAAGCCTTTCTACCCCTGAGGTCTGGGCACTCATTATACTCAGTGCAAAGTAGAACAGAGCAACACACACACACACATACACACACACGCTCACACACAGCTGCCTCAGCGACATAATGGTTTAAACCACCCTTTTACAACAGAAGCACTAATCCTTAACGTTAAACCAGATACACTTAACTTGCACACACACTGAACACAAAAAGCCCTCTTGCATGCAAATACTCTCACTTCTAGCCCATATCACATTTAAACACACTCTCATGACTATTGTATGGATAAATAACAAATCCACACTCTGACCTCTCTGACATGCAGACGTGGCATCTGTTTGCAGCTGTTTGCAGCAGCAGCCATCGTCCTCCATCTTGCATGTTTTTTGTTTGTGCTGCTGCAGTTAGTCTTTTCTCTCAATGCACAACCACAGAGACACTACATGTGTGTTGAGAAAAAAAAGTACAACGCACTATCTGCAGATGTTGTTTTTGTGTTAAATAATTTGGTATTTTGGAGCACAACATTGCAGGCTGGATACTCTGTTGTAAATCCTTGCAGCCACTCCAGCACCTGAGGCAGGGTGTGTATGTAGCAGCTTTCAGCGCTCCTATCACTGTGAGGGCCCTCCGTCGCCCGCAAAGATCCAAAATTTGAATTTTCCAAACAATTGCCCCTGTGGGGCAGTGTAACAGTGCATCAGTAATGGTCTGCTCAGCACGGTACGTGCAGCAAAAAGGACTCCTGTGATGCTAACTTATGTATGCCAATCACTCAGACACACCTAGAGAGAACGCGCACGACTGAATGATGTTTGAATTACAATTATTAGTGCTCACAGCTCAGAGAAATGGAAAATTGTGGAAGCCGTGTTCAAAAAGGCAAAGCTCTAACAGAAACTGAGAAATAAATCTTTCTACCCTGTGATTGTTTTTTTATGTGGAAAAATTTTGCCACTAATGCATAGTGAGTGTATTATCTACGTGTTGACAATACTGATGTTCTGTTTGTTGCAATGCAACTGCCCACCTTCAGCGGCAGCAATGAGTACAACAAGTGGCACCTGCTCTCCATCGTTAAAGAGTTAATGAGACACGAAAAACATACAGTTCTTCTAGCCACACCCCCACCCTGTATATCATACTACATGGAAAAAAAAAAAAAGTAAACCTACAACACACATGGAAAATGTTGCAGGTGTGGGTCACACGCCAGTTATCATCAGGGCACATTAGATGAGTAACCCTTTAATTATACAGAGCTGTTCTGACTTAGACCAGATGCTCTCACCACCTACAGATCAAGATGTCTCCTGTGTCAGCGTTGCATCTATTATTACCAAATACCGAACCAGAGATCCAAAGCAGACACAAGTTTGGTTTTCGTCAAAAAGAGATGGATGAAAACAAACCTATAGAAGAGCATGTTAAGGGATGTGTCCATATCAGTAATCTTAAGACACCACCATTTCCACATTAGAGGATAGAAGACAAGAAAGGAAACCCAATGTGAAAGGTACCAAAGACAGTCAGGCTCGAGGACGATTGGACCTGATCCAAAATGTGGCCGACCTGAGCATGCCCAAAGAGACACTGAGCATCAGCGCTGGCAGCAGCACTTACAGTAACTGCCAATTAACAGCGGCAGCAGCAGTTGAAAAGAGCAACGAGACGTTTCATTTTTCCTGCATTACATAGTTCACACTCGGGAAAAAAAGGTGTTTATGGTGACTGTGCACCACATAATCAAAGCTGATATGAGTCACATGTTGTGGTGCATTGCCTCTTTAAAATGCAATCTAACAGACTCCAACAGACTCATCCAGTCCAGCCGTGACATCTCGCAGGCCGGATCACTGTCCGACCGCTCTCTCTGTGATGATGTCGTTTGTTTACAGCAATCATGTTAATGTCGTGAAGCTAATGTGCTAATGATTTATTGATGAAACGTTGCTAAACATAGCATGGAACTTCCAGTCGATCTTTCCTCATTTTCCCTGTACTGCGTCTCTCAGTCCTCCCTGGTGGCTGATTTGGACTGAACCCATTTTCATTTTGCCTCATACCAGCGCAAACACATCATTAAAATGCTATTTATGAACACTTATATTTCCATTTCCATTATGCATTTGGCTGTTTGATGTCTGAAAGGTTGGGAGACCTGGACTTGGGTAATAAACACTGTTTGTATTGTGATGTATTTGAAGTTCTGATGTGTTTTGTTTCTCTTTAAATGGCTGTAGAGCAGTTGTTATAGCATACTAAAAATAAGTTTTGCTTGCAGACAAAAGTTTTTCTGGGTCTTGATCAAAATATATTTAAAGATTTTTTTCTTTAAAAAAAATCAGAAAAAATCAAAAATACATATTTTTCCTCTATTACCTGTGGGTCTATTTATCAGTCTTGATTGTTTTGGTATGAGTTCCCGTGTGTTGGACATATTGGTCACAGGGATTTCAGCCTTCTCTCCAATATAATGGAACTAGATGGCACTCAGCTTGTTGTGCTCAAAGAGCTAAAAAATACATTTGAAAAACAACAGCGATGTCTCTTTTCTTTCCAAACTGCACCTGCCAACCGTATCAGTGTGCAGAAGTAAACTGTTTAGTGCCACGAGTAGGTTCATGCTACTTTCTGCACAGTAATTAGTTTGATGGCCGTAGTTTGATAAAGAAAATAGTTTGTCCATGAAACTGCTCACAACAAGGTCTGTGGATTAATTAAAGTAACTGTTTTATGATTTCTGGAAAGAGACATTGTCGTTAAGTTTTTCAAGTGTATTTTTTGGTGCTTTGAGCACTACAAGCTGAGTGCCATCTGGCTCCATTATATTCAAGAGACAGCAGACACTCTGCTAACCACACCAAAACGATGTAGAATAATAAATAGCACTACAGGTAAGAGATAAAACATGTTTTTTTTATTTTAGGGTGAACTATCCTTTTAATGCCTTATTGCATAAAAGTATGCTGCAGAAGTAGTTTGTCTCTGCATTTGTTAAAACTTTACTCTGTGCTAGGTACTTTTGAAATCTCGTCCAGCCATGTGTGTTTCAGACTGTTAATGAGAAACAGAATGTAATGGATAAATGTCAGCCTTCCTAATTAAAGACACGGGCAAAATACGAAAACATCCTGCAAGGTGCCGGAGCGTAGCAAAGGCAGACTGAGGGGGAAAAAGGATGCAGTCATTTGCTCCGCATCTGTGATGTTTAACAAGTCACCACTTCTTTATCACAAACACTCATTATACTATTCCTGCAGATTTAAAGGTACTCTATAATGAAAGTCTGGAACTTTCTGCTGCCAAGAGTTTGAACATTTGAACTTTTCCTGAGCTGAATGCATTACGCAGGCTGAATATTCTATCAGAGCAGATATTCAGCCTGCATAACACAACTAAGTGAAATATACTGCGAGGCAAGTTTTATGACTTTCTCTGTCAGGCTGCAGAAGAGCTGCATGGAGAACTTTGTGCTGCCTTCCTGGGTAACTGGGGAGTCTTAAGTTAGAAAATGGTTTTGATTATTTAAATAAATGCATGGTTCTGTTTTGTCAGTCTGTAAAGAAAAACAGAGGCTGTACAAATGAAAAACTTAATCCACAGCAGTTTGTTGCCTCAAAAATCACTGTAACAGAAGCTGCTCTCCATAAGATCACATATATAATAAGATTCACTATTTGTATAATGAGTAATTAACGTTTGAAACTTTTAAGTTGACACTTACACTCAAAAAGAATTAGGTGACAAAAAAGGTGTGAGAAGCAGATTCAGGAGCAGAGGGTTCCCAGACCAACTGCAAAACTCTCAGCAGGGAACATGAATTTGTTATGCTCTCAACCCCCTGAAAACTTCTGTCAAAATATTCACTCATGGCAGCCCAGCATGCCTGAATTTTCACTGTCACAGCATTCCCCTATGCATAATGTTGCCTTATTTATCACCATTTCCCAGCAGTCATCCTGCCACTCAAACCACATTGTTAGCCGGGAGAAGAGACGTATCAAATGGACTGTATTTGTACAGGTCAGCTCCCAGACGGGGATGTGCACCGCTGTGTGAATGCAAAGTAAGTTGGCATTTACAGTAAAAGATACCTGAGTGCAAAAGTAACAAACCCTGAATGAATGAGAACTGGAAAGCAAAGATCTTATCTGTATAATCCACTGTCTGATTCTGTGAGTCTCAGAGAAAAATACATCGACAACACATTTATAAATTTGCATGAAATAACAGAAGCCATTTACGTAAACTCTGGGGACTGTACACAAAAAGCTTTAAACAGACACTGGCTCTCTGTCAAGAGTCAATGGTTATACTCCAGAAAACATAATCACATGTGAACCCCTTGTTAATCGATATCTGCTATTAAAACACAGTTAACTTAAGCTTACAAAATATGAAAGAGAGGTAACTAATAATCAACTCCAAAAGATGTAGCAGGATCGAGGCCCAATCTTAATTTCTTTTTTTTTTCAACTATGTTTAAAAAATGACTAATAAACCTTGTACCTTGTAATTACTGGGCAAAACCTGTTGAGGTCACAGGTTTGGTCCCAGCGTCTGTGTCATAGTTACAGGACACTATCTATCCAGTAGAGACACATGCCATCTGTGTCCCTCCGAGGAGTGAGAAAACTGTGTCAATCTCGTCACCTTTCTGCCCGTTCTGAACCATTTAGCTCCTGACGGCTGGTAGATGCATTGCGCTCCTGACAGGTTGAAGATGTAGAGCGTACATCTAATGGATTCTAATGGGCTGGTAAAAGTTTCTTTACAATTGTGGTTGACCAGTATGTGCAGTATACTGGATGTAGGTCATCACAATTGGTAAGTGAGCTGCGTAAGTGCTGTGTGCTCGTAATACTGTGGGTTTGAGCCTGTCTCGTACAGTTTTTCATGCTGTGTTTATTTATCCTGTTTTTCTAATCCCTCAACCACAAAATGACCATTTGTTTATCAATTACTTACACTGTGTTATGTTAACGTCATGACGTAAACTTTGTGTTTCGAGGATGCCTCCACAGTGAATGAATGAAGAATCCCCAAAAAACAGAAAATTCTTGAAAAATTGAAGTAAAGGGGGATCGTGGGGGGGGGTGGTATTCCTTTAAAGTCAATATGTATGGTCTGGCAACACACATCCATGTGGCATTGAACAGTTTGATGAGGAATTAAGGAGTCAGGTTATGCTGAAGAAAAACTAATTTGCATAATATGTTGCTGAACCACTCTGGAAAGCAAAATGTTTGTAACTGTGGGGGACCTCACTCCACACACAGAGTGAACAGTCAGTCAACACTGAGAGACGAGCAAGATGCGGTTATTAATAATGTGGAAAACGGCTCACATTTTCAGACAGACATACTAAGGCATTCATAGCGTTGCCCTCTAGGTGTGTAAATCAAATCGATACTTTAAGCTTTTAGGAGAAGCTGCCAGCCCTTTCTTTGCTTTTGCCCAGAAAAGATAAAAACAACACATACATAATTGGAAATAATTAAAACTGATTCAGGGCTGTTTGACCTCAAAATGTGGATCAACAACAAGATCATTTCACTTAAGTGTTAAATCAATAATAAATGTCCAGGCTTATAGACAAAACAACTGTCTTTTGTAGGTCACTTTTTCCCCATATATACAACATGCTAATGATATTAGCATAAGCCTATGGCTTTTTACATTGCACGATTTAGCTTAGCGGCTAACGGACTTTTCCTCTACTCATAAGCAGTTTAGTATTATATGTGCTTTGTCTTACTCACCGCTGGTTTTATGTCCCTGCACCTCCCGGCAGAACAGCACGGGTGACTTTCATGCGACCTGCACGTTTTTCAGTCAACATTGTTGAAACAGAGCAGCTAGCCTAACGTTAGCAAGAAGTCCGTGAAGTGGCCCGGCAGGTACTCCTGTTTCCTCAGTACAACTTCTGGTTACATATCACGTGTGCTATCCGTTGATTCGCAGTTTCTCCGAAAACAAAACATTTCCACACTGCTGATTTATCCCCCAGTAAACAGCGTTATCCTCATCTTCTTTCTCTGGGCTGCTCGCCATCATCTGCCGGACGCTGTGTGATGGTGACACAGACTTTCACAATAAGGGTGCGCCTGAAGGAGGATCATATGGATCGATGTTTCGTGATCGTCACTCATTTAATAGATATATTGATGCAGATCGATTGATCGTTACCTATCCATTATGGCGTTGCACGCTTGAAAAGTTGTGTAAAGAATGAAAAGAGAGAGCTGGAGAGGAGTTCAAATCACACTTACTTTCTCATCTCCACACAGTGTCAACGTCAGACGGTCAGTCATGATGATATATATCGTCAGCAAGCACGGATTAACCACTGAGCCTCCAAACCCTACCAACTGGAGCATCCAGCATTTGCTTCTACTTTAAATAAATAAATAAATAAATAAATAAACACACAAAAATCTGATAAATGCTTAAAATTATGATAGTATCTGTGTTGAAATATGAACAAATTCACGCAGTTACTTCATTAGATAATAACAAAAGTTTTATGATTGCTTTGTTGTTGTGCCTGTGATGATGACGATGAGTCATGTGATCATGAGAATTGGAAAGCGCCAAAACCGAACAAAGCCTCATTCATTCTGCTCATAGCAGAAAATGGATTTAAACAGGCGGACCGCGGGAGCAGCAAAGTTGAAGGCGAAGAGAAGAGAAAAGAGAGAAGGACAACAGGGAGCTTAAAACGCGGAAAAATATTTCCTCAATTTCGGCATTTTTTTCACACTCGCCACAATGAGGCGGCCAGAAGGATGTATTTTTTGAGCCTGATACTAAAGTGGAGGACCAGCCGGACACTGAAGCGGATGGCGGGGACCAGTTGGCAGGTAGGCAAGGAGTTTAACAACCCCGCAATTTATCCTTTTCTTATCCATTTTAGTCTTGACAGTTTTAACCCACTATTAAAACCATCAAGGCCAGGCGCCACCCCCCTAAAAATTAAAATCAATTTTATTTCAGGCCTATGTGTGGCGCCAGATCACAACGAAGTCATCTAAGGTCACTTTTCATACAGAATAGGTCCAGACCGTGTTTTTATTGAGTAAACTAATGATGGGCTAATACCATGCGCTCCCTCTCTCATCCAGCTGCTCTCTGCTGCTCTCCTTTAACCAGGGGCAGATTCAGTGATTTGGGGGCCTGGTGCACCAGCCCAACTTTCTTGCTTTGATTTCACCCATTCTCCAGGTGGGAATGATGGTGGGCTGTTTGCAGCTGTAGAGGGAGTTATGCTGTTTTCTACACCCTCAATGTAACTAATATAGACTAGTGAAGTTGATGAAGAGTTGAAAGAAAATTTATTTTAAATTACATTTAAACACAGGACACACCACAGGATGACAGGCTTTGATCCAACTTGGCAGTCAGAGTGGAAATACTCTACCTGGCTCTACAAGACTGAACTTGGTAAATTAATTAATTACTTAATTGATTTCTGCAAATACGTTGCGTAAATCCTTTCTACAGGTGTTGTCATTCAGGTTGTGATCACAGGCTGCAGCCTATGATCACAATTTTTGTGTGTAAGTCCTGTATAAAGTACAGGTGTTTCCAACAGATTGTAGCCTGTAAAACCTGTAATAGTAACATCACAGTACAGCACACAGTGAGTGTGTGTGTGTGTGTGTGTGTGTGTGTGTGTGTGTGTGTATGTGTGTGTGTAGTGGACAGGTGGGGGGGCCTCTAAATTTCTTATCCGTGCCTGATTGTCAGACACTCATTTTACCAGTGGCTGTAACAGAGAAAAGAATCAACATGAAATAAAATGAATCTGTGAAACTACTAAGATCCATGATGATACTGTAGGGCCATTGTAGGTGAAATACAGAGCCGATATTCTCAAGACTAAAATGGTAAATTCAGCATATTATAAGGGGCCACAAAGTTCATGTCCAAAAAGAGGAAGTTGTGATAGATGAATTAGGTCAAGCACAGGACTTTCACCCAGAACACCGAGGTTTGTGTCCCGTGTGAAACAACGTTGGCTAATTATTTCCAGACTTAGTTGACCTATTATTTTCTGTTTATAGGATGTATAAAGCTGCTGAATGCACACAATTTTTTTTGTGAATTTACTACTTTAACCTCAGAGAAAATCCAAGTTTTCTTTCTTGTAAATTGATGATTTTTTTTACTGTAAATATTATCAGCCTTCCCCAGCTTCATTTTTAACTTACACTGGCCCTAATAAGCCATTTTATCAGAAGTGTATGTTTTGTAAGCTAAATCATATATTTATTACAGTAAACAATGTATAGCCTATAGAGTGCTGAGCATTATGTACTGGCCTGTAAAATGTATGAATTAATTTGTATAATTCCACAATTAACTTGTGTCATTACCATAAAACATCGAAATTATCCCTCTTTGTCTCTCTCTAAAACGGTGGCAGGCTTTCAGACCTCTGACTGGTAAAATCAATACAAAGCAATAGAGGGATGGGTGGTAAACACACACACAAACACACACACACACACACACACACACACACACACACACACACTGCTTTTCAAAGGGCTATTATATAAAAACCACTTTGTTTTGGTGGTGAAACTAAGCCTGCAGGGCTTCATGGGGGTTCAGGGGGCAAACCATGTTTTCATCACAACATGACATTGAAACTGGTTCATGACATTTAACGTCTGTGATCAGTTCTCTGGTTCTTTTCCTACATCTTTGTTTTGAACTGTATAATTCTCTTTCTTCACTGTAGACAACAAATCCAATATATAAGAAATGCAATAGATGCAAGAAAAACAGAAAAAAGGGTTTCTAAGTGTGACATCAACAATAGCAACAAAACACAAGAGTTAAACACACACTGTACTCTCAGCTCATTTTACCTCTATGCTTGCAATGTTGGGTAAAAACACATTATTATCTAAAATGCGAATAATTCAGAGCATTATGCTCCTGGGTGTTGACCTTTCTCAGCTGACCCACATGTAAATGCATTAGCTGCCTTACACACACACACACACACACACACACACACACACACACACACAGCATCAGCTCACCCATCCACGATGCATGTGTAGGGTTCTCGTTAACATCAGTGCAATGACCTACTATATGGACTGTAAGTGTATTCATGGTGCACTGACCTAAGTCATAGTTAGCATAAAGTTGCCTCAATAGTTGCAGTGTATGTTAAAGTGTGTAAATGTATTGGAGATGTGTCTTTATTCTCAACATAATCTTAATTCCCAGTACCCCAGCACACACAGGGGACATTAAACTCAAATCAGTATATGGAAAAGATTTCCGTTTGGCTCATCAGATGTATTAACTTGTTTGCAGGATGCTCACTCTTCTCTTCCAACACGTTCTCACTCCCAACATGTCAAATACAGCAGCTTGGTCAGTGCCATTTCAAACCATGACGCCTTAAGTAGTCCTCTGGCATCAGTTTTGGATGTCCTCTTTCCGGTCTTTACATGCATTGTGTCTTTTCAAAATAAACTTCTGTGCTCACAGGACACCTAGGTTTCAGCACAAAAATTACTTGGTAAGGTTTAAGAGGAGATCATGCTATGAGTGAAAATTACATTAACTTTTACATGGGTCACACACAGCCGTATCCTGGGTGAAAGCCTTGTGTTTGTCTGACTCATCCATTCACCCAGACCACCTCAATACGTGGACTTTCTCGCTCTTTATATAAAATAAGTTACCCTGATCGTCAAAAATTGACATGTATGGGTTTACACTAGAGTTAGTTGAAAACCTGCTGTGTTTCATCCAGATGCTCCAGACCAAGCTGTTGTTTACATGAAACATGGTGTTTGGGGGTCCTTCACCAGAAAGCTTTGTGCATCAAAAATTTAATGCCCTGCTTTCTGATTTTTATGCATCAATTTGTGCCTTTTCTGCATCAATTCATGGTGTAAATGTAATTAATTTTGTCAAAATAAAAGTCCTCTAGTAGTTTTATGTTTTTATGATGGGGGTCAAGAGCACGTACTAAATATCTACACCTACGATGTTGTCTGTTCGCTAACGCATGCATACAAGTGCTGGCATGTGACAAATTTACAAATGATAAATTATTCAAATTTTTGAGTACGTGCTCACAGTGACAAAACCACAACATCTGCAGTTCTATTGAGCTCTTAAGCCTCTTTTAGTTTATTATTTTATTTCTACAGAATATTCACTTTTTGGTTCAGCGCCAGTGCTCTCATCAAGCTCTTTTCCAGGAGCAAGAGACAGTTGTTTCCAACAAAAAAAAATAAAAGGCTCAACATAATAAACCTACTGTATACTACCTGCTTAGCAACAAACAGCAGAAAGTAAGACAAAGTGGAACATTTAGCAGATATTGGTTTAAGGAGTTAGTGGAGACCAAGCCAGAGCTTAAGAAGAGTAAATTGACTGTCATCCATCAGGTAGACACAAACATTACTCCAAATTATATTGGTCTGTATCCTGGATGTGTAATTAGGCAACTGTTGGTGTGGTTATTAGCTTATTATAGAGTTGTTCTTGTCCCACGGGGCCCAAAATTGTAATTCATGCATCTCTTATTAAACATAAAACTAATCATAATCAGAAACATTGCTACACAGGTGGGCCTTATCAGGATAATGACCAATTAAAAGTATTTGTCATGTATGAAAGGGGTCTGTCGTTTGGCACTTTGATCTTGTATGCAAGTTTTCAAAGCTACACAAGAAAGCAGAGATCTCTCTGAGAAACATGTAGCGGGCTCATAGATGTTGGTAATTTATTGGACTGAAACAGAAAAATTAAGACAAACATTTTGACAATGAGTGTGTTTTTCTTTCAAACTGCTTTAGTTTTCACTGCCAATTGACCTTTTTCACAGCACACATTTTGACAAGTCGTAAAAGCACAGGTGTTACTAATAACATTAACGATGGCTCTGCTCTGCGCAAGTGTCCCAGTAAGTTATGACAGTGTGACAGTGAGCCAGCATGCACAGTACCGGGGCCCTGACAGTGAAGCAGCTAATTGTAACTCAGCCATTGTTAATTTCATTATTTACACCGGTGCTTTTCCTACTGTAACGTGCCAAAATGTCTGCTGCTAAAAAAAGGGCCGACTGCACAAAATCTTTTGAACGTGTTGGCACACAGAGTCTTTGTTTCAACCTTCATCTACCAAGGGAAGTCCAGCTAGGCACGTGTTTCCTTTTCCTCATTCAAACTGCTACACACACTCACAACTGGGATTTTGCCAGTTTACAACCACAGTGTGTGCAGCTGGCCACAAGAGCAGCTGGGGGTTGCTTTGCTCAAGGGCACCTTCAGCTGATGCTGTTAGGGATGCCAAGCTAAAATGTTTTTTTTTTTTTTTTCATTACTTGCCTCAACCAACTGACCCTAAAGCTGGTTTCATGTGTGTAAATGTCAATTTGTGTGTCTGTGTGCTGCTGGCAACTAGCATGGATGCAGCGTTTAATCTCTGTGCACCATAAATATGGGAATTATCCTGAGAATCAACAGTCATAGAGAGAGTGGGAAAAAGATAGAGAGACGGAGAGGAAGAGAGAACGTCAGAGAGGAAAGTATGAGAGACCGAGGAAGTAAGAAAGCAAGACATGCAGCAGAGTAGTCCCAGCTCTCTCTGGCATGCATAGATATAATTCATTGAAGAGGCATGAATACACTCTCAAGTGCAATGCTTTGAGCCACCTGAGAGTACACACACACACACACACACACACACACACACGAAACAAACACACGTGGGCACTGCTACTATGCGCAACACAAATCATGCACAAGCACGTACACACAGAAAAATCTTTCTGCGACAAGGAAACACCGCTAAAGCGTGCACATACATAAAAATCGGGCATAAACACACAAAAACACAACCCACTGAGGCACTTTAGTAGACGAATAGACACACACACAAGGAGAGGAAATAAGGAGAAGCAGCAAAGAGGAGAGGAGGAAGGAGGAGCAGAGTTGAAAGGAATATGCCATGGAAAAGATGCAGCCCATGAGAGTTATGCAGGGATTACAGGGAAGTATCCGGGGAGAGAGAAGAGTCGGAGGACAGAAGGATGGATTACTGAGTACAGAAGGGGTTGAAAGGGAGAGAGTGAGAAAAGAAGTAGAGAAGAGAGATATAGCAGGTGAGTAAATAAATAATATGCAAGGTAAAGACTGAGGAGGTGGGAGAGAAAGTAAATGAGAAACAAACTAAATGATAAGGAAGAAGGGAATGGGGGGAAAAAGGGATGACGAAAGAGAGGAGAGAGAAACACCAGGAATACAAATGGTTGAGAAGAAATCTTTCACTCATCCATCCATCCATTGGAGGATGGGTAGAATAAAAGAGTGGAAGGAAGTGATGGGCAGAGGAGGGGACGGGTAGTCTCAGATAACACGCAGCACACAATGAAAGTGACAGCTTTGCTCCGAGCATGACTCTGGCTGACTGTTGTTTCATTATAATCTCATAACTGTCAAATCCTGGAGCAATGGAGAGAGAGAGAGAGAGAGAGAGAAAGAGAGAGAGAAAGAGTGTAAAATATTTCCACAGTGAGAGAGAAACGAGAGAGGAAGGGAAACGAGAAGCGAGAAAATTGGAAATGAATCTACACATCTGGTTGAACTGAGCTGGATGCACATTGGAAAAGGCAGAGGCAGACAAAGGCAGGCACATAAATACTTATATGTACTTTATGGTGTGCGCACACACACACACACACACATTATATTTGCCTGATTGCTTACTCATTCACTTAGTCACTGCTTTACTTGTAAAGCATTGGTTCAACCACTAATCAAACACTACCTCATTCACTTATTTATGGTACTCATTCCCTTTCGCTTTTTTTCACTCACTCACTCACTCGCTCGCTCATTTCATCACTCTTGAACTTTACTCCATTGCTAATTCATTCAGTCACTCATTCAGTTAGTCATGCACTCCCTAACTTTACTTCTTTTTTTTAAATTTAACCTTTATTTAAACAGGTAATCTCACTGAGACATGGGGTCTCATTCTCAAGAGAGACCTGTTTCAGATCCCATACAATGTAACAACAATTAGTTGCAGACAGACAGATTTATCAATACAATACATAAAGCATTTAGGTGACAGTGCCAAATGAAAGCAGGTTAAAAATACTAAAAATGGGAAGAAGTTTCCAAAGATGCTTTTTTTCCAGTACCCTTAACATAAGTTTAAAATTCCATAGTGGGATCAAGCTGGACAGCTTCAGATCCTGCTGTAGAGTGTTGAACAGTGAGGGGGGAGAGTAAGAAAATGCATTTTTGCCAACTCTGCACATATGAGGGAACACTGAAGGTAATAAAGGCCTGGGAGCACAGGCTACGACTGTACTGTTTGTGCGACATGCAGGAGGATTAATATGTTGGCAGCAGTCCAAGGACGGATTTGTAAATGAAGCATTTCCAATGCAAAAGTCTGCATATGGATAATGATGACCAGTTGACCACTTGACATGACACAGACTTGTTTACTTGTTCACTCATTTATTGAAGTGCCTTGATCTTTCATTAACCCATTCACCCACTTGCTCACTTACTCACCTTTTTGCCCGTTCACACGCCTCATTTTCCCCACACCCTCACTTGTTCACTATGCCAGTCATTTGATCACTCGTGTACTTTGTTTACTTTGTAATGTTTTAATTCACTCATTTGCTTGCTCACTCACTCCTTCACTTGCTCACTTACTTTCTCCTTCATTCACTCACTTCTCACTAATTCACTGACTCGCTTCTTCACTCTATCAGCCATTTGATAACTCCTGCAATCTCTCATGTGATATTTAATTCGAACATTTAAGCTCACTTATTTACTCACTCGCTCATTTGTTTACTCATTCATTTGTTCAAGTAACTTTCTCCCTCATTCACCCACTCACCCATTTACTAATGCAGTCATTTACTTAGCCTCATTCTATTTTATTCACTCACTCATGCCTGTGTTTACCTACACTCACTCACTCACTCACTCACTGTCTCCATTATTTACTGACTTTTCAAACACTTGTTCACAAACTCACTTCCTTGATCATTGACTCACTCCCTTCAATCAGTGTCAAACTCACTCATTCATTCACAACCTTCACAAAGTTAATCGCTTGATCACTCACTCCCTCATTCACTTTACTCACTAACAGACTGAATATGTATGAGCGTGCACCGTCACCAGTGAGGCTTGTATAAAAGCAGTGTAAATAGGGAAGCAGGTCACACACACTCTCGAGCCAGAATACACACAGAGCACTAACCAGGCCGTCAAAGCAACAGCGTTGCTCTCGTTTCTTTTCCTCATTTGCTTTCTAAGGCTTTGAACACTGACAGCAAAGAGGCTTGTAACGCTTTTCAGAGCCCTTTATCTTGAAGCCAAAGCCTAGAAATGCAAACAAATAAACAACAAAATACACCTAAAAACAGAACAATCAACTTCATTAAAAACAATTAAGTTACTATTTCTCAAGAAAAAATTCCATTGGAATTTTCACAAAATATAAGATTATATTCTATATTCTATTCTATTTAATCTGTAGCAGAGTCAAGAAATACTTTAAAGCATTTTTTTTCTAAGCACTTGATGTGGTCAACATATAATGGGTGGTCAACATAATGGATGGTCAACAAGCATGACAGTTGCTATTTTCCTGGAAAATCAAAGTATGTTTCTCTGCACCCTAATAGCCAATAGGTTTACAGTGATAATGGACCTCTCACTGTTCATTAGGAAATAAATCACATCACGAGTATTGATAACATTTTTGGGAATTCTCAACATCAAGTGACAGTAATGAGCTCTACCAGTTGGACTTGTTTGGTTCCTTGTTTTCATACAAAATAGATTTTATTTCATTTTACAGAATTGCTATGGCAACTTGGACTGAGCTTACCCAAGACCACATGTCAATCAAATAGTGTGGGTGGTACTGTGATACCAACCACTGCTCACAGCCACACAGCCTTGTTTTCACCAGCAAAATTGTCATTGCCAAGCCCAAAATAAAAAACTGCTTAACATGAGCATGTCTGATACACTGGCAACATGCTGATTGGTGTGAAAATTTGATATGAAAAACCTCCTAATAATAATTATTGTCAGTTATCTCACATTGATAGAAGTGCCTTCAGATATTTATCTCTTCTCACACTTGTTTTTTTCCTCCATGATCTCTACTGATGATCTCTATTTTCTCACGCAAAAACCACACTCAGCAGCACTAGTACTTTTTCTCCTCATCCTTTTCTCCAACATTTCTCACCTCTCCCACACTTTGAAACTCTGCTAAGCCGACTGGCATCAATCACCTAAATGTTTACCTCCCATGCTCCCGGGTAAATCTAACTTGAGCAACAGCTCTGTCACTGTCTATATTTCTCTCACAAACACATGCACACACAATGTCTCCCTAGAGCCTTCTCCTTCAGGGACTCAGGTACATGCAGCAGATGTTTCAGACACAGGTAACAAATCAAATTTTCTTGCTTCCTCTCCCTCCCACTCATTCAGTCAGCTTCCTTTCACAACGACTTGCACACAATCAGTCGTATATGTTTCAAAAAGCCCATTTAACTCCTCATTTCTTCATGCACGCAAGAAAAAAAGGCAAAAGCAAAAAGCAGAAGCAAAGCCCAGAGCTCAGCCAAATGCCATCCAGTGTCATCACACCCCTTTCTCACTCAGACCTGTAGAGTCTGAGTCCTTATCTTCACAGGATTCGTCACAGTGAGAAAAAAGCTACAGGGGAATCCAAACAGACTACACACCCTCCCCCCCCCACCACACACTCTCTTACCTGTGACAGTGATCAGCATGGCAGCCACCAGCGGCCTGTTGTTATCCAGTTTTCGGCTCAGTCGGATCTCTCCGCTGGTGTGATTCAGGAGCAGCAGGTGAAGCTCGTTCCCTCGGTCGATGGTGTAATACAGCCTGTCTGACACATCAGGATCATGGGCGGGGACTCTACCAATCACCCCGCTGGGGAAACTGTTGGACCGATTGGACACGAAGTTGTTGAAAATGATTTGGAAGTCCTGCAGAGTGGGCCGGTTGTCATTCTGGTCCACCAATCGGATGCGGACAGTGGCACGACTGACTAGAGGTGCTGAGGTGGCCTGGACTACAATGACATACTCATTGCGGGCCTCATAGTCAAGATCAATGAGTGAAGTAAGCTCCCCTGAGAAGATGTCCATCTGGAAGATCTCCGGGATGTTGCCCTCCACGATTTGGTACATGATCTGAGCATTGGCGCCTTCGTCTGGGTCAACAGCTGTAATCTGGGCCACCACAGAGCCCACTGCACTGTTTTCCTTCACTAGAACCTCAAAGTCATCAGCAGGGAAGACAGGGGCATTGTCGTTCACATCTAAAACTGTCACCTGAATGTGGACGGGGGTTCGCTGAGGGGGCACGCCACGATCTACAGCATAAGCCGTAAGCTCATAGAATGGCACGCTCTCGCGGTCCAAACGGCGAACACTTCGGACAATACCAGATGTAGGTTCAATGGTAAAGTCTCCATCCCCATCCTCGCCTTTTTGGAAGGTGTACTGAACACGACCGTTGGCATGTGCATCGCGGTCAGTGGCTGAGATTTGGAGGACGCTGGTGAAGGGTGGGGCATCTTCGCTCACTGTTCCCTGATATCTGGGGCTGAGGAACTGAGGGGCATTGTCGTTCACATCATTCACATTAACCTCAACATATGTAGTGTCTGATTTCTGTGGGATGCCATTATCTTTAGCCGTTATAGCCAAAGTGTAAGTCATCTGGTCTTCATAGTCAAGCTCTGCCTGGAGTGTTATGGCACCAGTGGCGGTGTCGATGCGGAATTGTGGGATATTGTCTTCGAGAAAGTACGTGATTCTAGCATTTTCCCCAACATCATCATCTGTGGCGCTGATAACAACTACTGTGCTTCCAGGTGGTCTGTCCTCGTTCACACTAACAGAGTAATGGGCACTCTGGAATACAGGCCGATGCGTGTTAGCATCTGTGATGTTGATGTGCACCTGACAGGTGTCGTGGAGTGTGCGATCTGAGGCAGTGACTGTTAGAACGTAGCGTCGCTCCTGTTTGTAGTCCAACGGGAGAGCTAATGAGAGAAGCCCAGCCCCTCCTGCTGTGCTGATGGCAAAACGGTTTCTGGTGTTTCCTCCTGTGATCTGATAGGTCACCGCACTGTTGACATCACGGTCCACAGCCGTGACAGTCACTACACTGGTGCCAACTGCCGCATCCTCATTCAGGCGAGCATAGTACTCCTTTTGGAGGAATTCAGGGCGGTTGTCATTAACATCCATCACTGTAATTGTAACACTCGCTGTAGCAGAAAGAGGCGGCATGCCGTAATCCCGGGCCTCCACGCCAAAGAAATAGTGCTCCACAGATTCTCGGTCGAGAATGGAGCTCACAGTGACCCAGCCTGTTGCAGAATTGATAATAAACGGTGTGTCAGAGCTGGTGCCAGTTAACCTGTACTCCAGACGGGCATTATCACCAGAGTCTGTATCAATGGCCTGAATGTGGAGGATGGAACTACCCACTGGGGCACTCTCAAGCACAGACGCCTGGAATGGTGTGGAGACAAAGATTGGTGGGTTGTCGTTGACATCCGTCACCTGTACGCTGACAATACCGGTGTTGTTTGAGAGAGGTGGCCGGCCGTTGTCCTGTGCACGAACACGGAGCGTGTACTCCCGCTCGGACTCAAAGTCTAGCGGTGCTACAACATGGATCTCCCCTGTGACACTGTCGATGGAAAACTGTCCACGGCTGTTACCACTGATGATATTATAGTGAACAGCAGCATTACTGTCCTTGTCCAGATCTGAGGCACTCACACGGAGGATCTCAGAGTGAGGCCGTACATCCTCCTTCACTGCCACCACATAGCGCTTTTCACTGAACTGTGGCACATTGTCATTTTCATCCAGAACAGTGATGAAAACTTTAACATTGGCGGAACGTGGCCCCGGTTCCTTCCCCTGGTCGCTGGCCTCCACCTGCAGAGTGTAGTGCTCATTGGTTTCCCGGTCAACTGCTCCACGGGTTGTAATGAGGCCAGAGCGTGGGTCAATCTCAAAGGCAGCTCGAGCCATTGCGGCCGTGTCGCCGACAAAGCGGTAACGGATGTTGGCATTAGATGGGGAGTCCAAGTCTGTGGCTCGCAGCTGTAAGATGGGATACCCCTCCTCTACATTCTCCCTGATCGTCTCCCTGTATTCTGTCTGCTCAAATATAGGAGAATGATCATTGCGGTCTGCCACAGTAATGGCCACCATTGTGGTGCCTGAGAGGCGAGAGGAGCCATAATCGGTCGCCGTGACCCGGAAGTAATGCAAGTCCATGTGCTCTCTGTCTAGAATCTGAGTGGTGGTGATGAGACCTGTGTCCGGGTGGATGTGGAAGTAGTCAGATGATCGACTATTCATCAGCGGGGCCATACTATAGCTCACTCTGCCTGCATCTCCTGCATCTGGGTCTGAGGCGGACATGATAATGACTGAGGTGCCGGGTGGCTGGTTCTCTGCTACTTGCACTTGGAAGTTATACTGGGAGAAATGGGGGTGTCTGTTGGCTGCACGCCGAGAGCGAGACCACGGCATCAAAATCTTCCTCCCCCTCTCTCCCTGTGAGATTTCATCATCTGCTACTATTATCAGTCGTTCCAGGCTCCTCTCTCCCCTTGAACTGTGCCTCTCCTCCTCCCCTTCCACCTCCATCTCCTCCCCCTCTCCAACCTCTCTGCTTTCATCTGCCTGGCTCTCTTTTTTCCATCTTTCGTTATCAGGCTGTGTGATGGTGGTGGTGCTACTGCCCCTATCCTGACCCTTCCTTGCCTCTGCCTCTCTCTCCCCTGCCTGCCTTGCCTTTGTTATTCCCTTTTCCCTTTCCTCCTCCTCTTGCTCTTCTCCCCCTGGTCCTCTCCCTCCCATCAGCCGCGCCTCTCTTGCGCCCTCCCCCACCTGTAATTTTCCTCCCCCAACGGCAGAAAAAGCAGCAGAGCCCTCTCCCTCCCTCTCTGCATCCCTTTCTCCCTCAGCCCCCATCTGCTGCCTATCTGACTGTCTGACACCTTCGGGCTCTAATGGCACTTGCTTACCGGATTTTAATTGCATATGTGCGCGGTCCCCCTTCTCGGTGGCTGAACAGTCGGTGGAAATGCTCTCAGCGCACCCTGCCTCTCTCAGCGCGGTCTCCCACACGTCTTGTTGCTCTGTCTGACCATGCCATGGCGATTTTTCTATTTCAGATTCATGACTATGACCATTTTTCTCTTTGTTTTGATCCTCTTGGTTGTTGTTATTATTACTGTTGCTGTTGAATCTGCTCCATAAGAGCACGCGCTGGGAGTCTGGGGGAGCTGTCCGTCGTGCTGAAATCACGTCCTTCACTGAGAGTAAGTGAAGCGAGCGAGCAAAGTCATCCTGCCACGTGGTCAGGTTAATCACTGGGAAAAACGAGACGTGTTTTTCTGTCCTGTCATCAGGCTGAGTGAGAAGACGCCGTGTGATTGCTGTTGCAGAGCGAGACGCGGCTGACACAACGGGAAACTTCGCAGGCGAGAAAAAGCCTGAGTCACCGGCTGTCTCTGAAGTTACTTTTTTAGCACATAGACGGTTAGATAGTTCAATCTCTGCATAATCGCCTGTTTGTGTTTGAGGGGGCGAATTGAGCACCAGGCCAAGATTCTTTGCAAATTTGGGAATTGCGCTTTTGCTGGATAGAAAACGTTGGCAGGGCGTCTCTTTGATGCTGCTGGGGGGAAGTTGGATGGGGAGATTCCTCTGAGCTATGACTCCCCCCGGGACCATAAACTCAGCTAAATATCCACCCCCCATTTCGATTCTGTCCAAACAACCGAAGCAACCACCGGGAGCCTCCCTGCTTTCTCTCCGGGTTTGACTGCTCTGCCCTCTGGTTGCTGGTGCTGATTTCCCCTGCGGAAGCTCATTACATAGGAGCGTCAGAATCGGAAAAGCCAAACCATTATCCGCATAATTAGATAAATTAATGTATTTGTTGCCTCGGTTCACCCCTCGTGTTCGCCCTTCATTTTCCTCTCTCCTCCCATCCCTCTCTCTATCTATAATTCTCCCACAACCATCTAAGAGCGCACAGGTACTGGGGTTAATCACTGCAGGGGCGCTACATCTATATGCTTCCTCCTCATCTCCCCCACTCCTCGCCCCCCTCTCCTTACATCTAATGCACCCACTCAAACAGCTATCATCACCCCTCTCTCTGTTGGGATCGATAACATTGTGCCTTCCCAAATGAGAACAATTACCAGCCCTCCTGTGCACGCTGGCTGAGCCCCCATCATCACCATCATCCCAGGCCTTGTTATTGTTGCTCCAGCAAAGTGGTCTCGGCTGAATTTTATCTGTGTGGCCGGTTGAAAAATGACAAATGTAGTCCAATTTTGATCCCTGGAGACAGTCTGAATTGTTGTTGAAACTGGGGTGAAATTTAAAGGGGTTTGAAGCTTCACTGTGTGCTGAACTGTATCCAGAAAGAGGGGGGATGCAACATGAGCAACCGGTTGGCAAGGAGCCAAGTGAGGGGTTTTTGACCGGGGAGAGGGTTTGTTTGTCAGGTATCTGGGAGCACCATGTAGCAAAGCGCCTCCTCACCTCACGAGCCCTCTCCCACACCTCTCCCCCTCTCCTTTCTCCACTTCCGGGTGCCCCGCACAGGCCAGAGGCGCGCACAAAGGCTCCAGCGGCGCCACGTTTGGCGAGGTGTGGCCTCGACGCCGGCCACCGTTGCGCGCACGCTCTAGTCCTT
This sequence comes from Plectropomus leopardus, assembly GCF_008729295.1. Lineage (NCBI taxonomy): Eukaryota > Metazoa > Chordata > Actinopteri > Perciformes > Serranidae > Plectropomus > Plectropomus leopardus. The sequence continues at coordinate 11,053,935 of NC_056470.1, read as the reverse complement.
TGTACTGCCCGTTTTTTGCCGTTTTGAACCGGCGAGGAGGTGAAAGCAGGTGAAGCGGGAGTAGAAACAACGCCCTTCCTCCTCGTCCCCACTCTCCCCACTCCCTCTCCTGCGCCATCAGAGCTCGACCTGCTCCCAATACCTGGGTGGAGAGGAGGAGGAGGAGGTGATGGTGGGCCGTCTCCACTCCCCCAAAACGTCCCGACTCCTTTCAGTCTCTCCTTCCGTGTCCCCCTCGTCCCATATCTTCCCAGCGTCCCCCCTGCGCGCCGCACTCTGGAGCATCCTTCAGTCTGTATCCGCTCTACGGTCCACCTGCTTGGGCGTAGATTCCAGCTGCCCCTCGGCGACTCCCCTGCTTCCTGGCGCTGCTGCTGCTGTTGCTGCTGGCTCACTTTACCGGCGTCTCGGTGAAAGAGGCCCGGCGTCCATCGGTTGGAAGCCCCTCCTGTATTCACCGTCCCCGGGGTGAGGGCGAACAAAGGGCCGAGGAGAAGCAGGTGGAGTGCCAGAGACGAGAGCAGGAGCGGGGTGAAGCCCGGTAGCGGTGCAGCCATTTAGTCTCTTCCTTTCTCTGTCTCTCTCCTCCTTTCTCCCTCTTCCACCTCTGCCTATTCTCTCTCTCTGTCTCTCTCGAGTGCGTCTCCTCCTTCTCCTCGTTACTTCTCTCTTTCCCCTCGTTCCGGCTAGGTGACCACTTCCAGGACCGCCGGCACCGCCCGACACCTTCCCCCAGGCTCCCCCGTCTCTCCGTCGGCCTGGAGAGTTGGCATCTACCCGCTGTGGTCCGTGGAGCTGGAGGTCTGAGCGTTAGGAGCGGCGCGGCAGCAGCATCTCTCCTCCCGTTCATTCACATCCAACATGGCTTACACACTCACACTGACTGACTGGCTGGCTGGCTCACACACTATCCTCCCGAGTGTGTGTGTGTGAGAGTGTATGTATGTGTGTGCGCGCGCTCTCTAGCAGTGGCGGCACAGCCCGGTGGTACAGGCTACTATCCATCCATCCACACGCACACAATCACACTCTCCTCCTCTCTCCTTTTCCACCCCTCCCCCTATTGCTTGCGTCTCTCTCTCTCTCTCTCTCTCTCTCTCTCTCTCTCTCTCTCATAATGGTTGGCTCCGGTGCGCAGGGCTGTTACACAGCACCCGCGGCGGCAGCCATATCCACAACTGGAATAGGATGGGGGGAATAGCCTGTATTTTACACAATCACACCGTCATCCCCGTATCATCTGAAGAATTATCATCGCCTCAAATAGCCCTTCAGGTTTGTCACCCTTTACAGGGTTTATACAGACAATCCAAAAAAGCTGCTGATTCTTAGAAATGAGATTCTGGCAGTTAAAAATGAAATAATGCGACTTTGGAATAGGTTTAGAATGAGTTGGCAAAAAAAGGAATTTCTAAAAACTTTACCAAAAGGAAAAAAAAACAGAACAGGACATTACATTGTAACAAAGCACGTGTCTGTTATGATGATAGACGATAATATATATGATATTTCTGATATTACATAAATGAGCTTCAGTTTCACAACAGGGTTAGATTTTGTGGTATCATTCTTATTGAACTGCACGGTGTATTCCAGACCAGTGATGTAAGCTGTATCGTCAGGTTAGTTCTAGTAAAAGTGACGTCATCTCCCGTATGATCGCCGATGAGTAAAACACACACACACACACACACACACACACACACACACACAGAGATAGAGAGAGAGAGAAATTCCAATCCAGCCAGAAATTTTATTGTGAAAAATGTTTTCCCGTGAAAGGATATTCTATATTATGCCTTATAATAGTCCCACAGGGATTCATATATCTGCTGTTGTAGTGGTAGCCAAATTTATTACAGGATTAGTGTTATTCATTTCTGTGGTAAAGGCACATGCGCGCAATCCAGCAATCATCCCAATTTAACACTAATTTGTGCATGGCTAAATGGGCAGATCCATTTCCTGATACTTGTTGGAAAAAAAAATCACATTATGCAAATCTGTAGGGCTACAAATTTCCTCCAACATTCACAAACCATCTTCCCATTCAATACCAATTTATAATGCCGGCTGGGTGGTGTATAGTTTTTCTAATGACACGGCTGAAATTGAATGTGATTTCTTCCCGTGACTGATGGGAGGAGATACACAAGGCGTGTCAGTCGGGGACGCCGTGCATCAGCGCCCAGAGCAGCTAAGGAGCGGCCAAATCTGAGCCCCGGCGCTGCGTGACCGAGCATGCGCGTGCACATACGCGTGCGTCCTCACATCCCTCCTGTGTTCTTGACTTTCCTGTCTGCTGTGTGTCTGTTAGTGTGTGTGTGTGTGTGTGTGTGTGTGTGTGTTTTCTTTCTTTTTTTTAAATTTCACTTCAGTGGATAGATCTAAAATTTGGTCCAGTGAACCCCAAGCCTTTAAATTAGGCTCAGGCTTAAAGGGACAGTTCATCCCCAAACTCGAAAATACAGTTTTGTCGTCTCTCACCTTCAGTGCAGTTTATATGTCTAGATTGTTTTGGTGTGAGTTGCAGAGTGTCTGACATATAAGATATGGAATTAGATTGCACTTGGCTTGTGGTACTCAAATTGCCAAAAAAATACCTTTGAAAAATTCAACAGCAATGGTGGTCAATGTATTGTGTAAATGTATTTAATATTGTTAACAAAAGTCATCCATACTTTAAATTTATTTACTGGAGAAATCAAATGCACATGGTCTAAAGATATTTACCTCTTAAACCTGTAAATAGATGCACACTTCCCTCTGCACAGTGATACTTTTGGTGGATGTATTTCAGCAGCATACAACCACCCAAAAATTCAAATGAAGGTCAGCAAAGTTCAGAGAACATATTTGCCTTTGAATCAGTAAAAATCACATTTGAAAGTTATTTACGGCAGGTACTGAGTTGGGGTGTAACCAACATTTTCTAATCAAAACAAATTAAAATGAAATGCTGTGAATGACAGTTCTTAATACAGTGGTAAAACAGTGTGTTAATGTAAGCGTGTGTCCCAGTCTGTTTGGATCGCTGCCTCTGTTTTTCAGAGCTGGTGGGAACTTGGAGCACAGCCACAGCAATATGGTGCTCCAAAGCGCATATCTTCTTTTCCAAATAAGATTTGAATACACAAAAGAAAAATGCTCTCCCTCCCTCTCCTCTCTGGGAGTCAGCAGCCTCCCTCCAGCATCGTGCTCTGTCACCAGGATTTGCTGCCGTTTTTCTATCGTTGCACCGACACCCTCACACGCCTCAGTCAGTCAGTGTGATTACTGTGGAATGTAGGTTATTGTGGCGCAGGCTGGCGGCGTTAACAGGATTTGGAACGGGTGTGTGTCGGGGGAGCATGAGGACGTCTAGACAAGTTGTGACTAGGCAGCGTGTGAAACACTGTGACAGGTATTGCTCAGTTTACCCATTAAGTAATGATACTTCAGATGTAATGATACCTCTTTCAACCAAGGAGTTAAAGCTTTCTTGTTCTTAGCGCCCTATCAGAGAGGTCCGAGGTCACAGTGATCCCTGAAGCTGTCAGAGATTCAATGGCTTACACTTCATTGGGTTGTAAAACTTGAATTCCTCCAGTTGAGTCAAAGTCTTTCTTCTACTGCTCTGCCCCCAAAATCTGTAAAATTTAAGTTATTTTGTTACAATGCTCCTCACTGGAAAATCAACACTCTTGGGCTATTACTGTTTCAATTTCACTAACTACGGCACAATTACCAGTAATTAAATCTTGTTCTACTCAAATTGTGAGAATGAAGTTCAGCCAGGCAAAAACTGCAGTATACTTAACGTGTCCCAGCTGAAATGAGGAAAAAAATTAAGTGTTTACTTTCTCCAATGGGAAATTTTGTTTTAACTTTGATTTTATCTTCTAAAGAAAAGGCAAAGAATGAGCATTTGCTGAATGAAGAGGGGATGTAATGTTCATGCAACAAATGGTACAAGAACCTAACCCAAACACTAAACACAGCACACACGGCCGAGGGGAATTTAAAGGAGGCAGAAGGGATTACACAGCATATTTCACATGGATGATAGTCCCACTCCACATTACAGAATATGAAAACTAGTTTAAGCCTTGTTTGCCCTTGAAAGTGTTTGAGATATTAATAGCCTTGGGTCTATCAGGGCAAGCAAAATCCAGACAGCAGTGAATCCACCCGGGAACATTGCCATCATGAAGTAATTCTTATTCTTATTTTGGAAGATGGACGCTTAATTATACAGAATGGGAACTCTAATAATATGAGAATGAAGAGTTTCTGTATTCATTTTAACTTATTGAGATATACTGATTAAAACTGTCCCTGCCAAAGTTCATGAATCTCATTTGCAATTTTGAAGAAAAGTGGTTGTTCTAGAGAATCAGTATGGGCTGATACATTATTAATTGCTAGTCAAAACCCCAATTCTCTTTATTTGGGTCTCTACAGGCAATTAATAATGTATTAGCCATAAATTAATGTGGCAAAGCCACCTTTAATCCATGGAAATACACAGCACATACAATGAACATACAAGCCCAGTAAATGCAAATACACAAATCAATCTACAGCCAAGGAGGCAAAACTCCAGCCATGACTGCAAAGTGCTATCAGCCCTCAATGTACTTATTCAGACCTGACATTTGGAAAGACCAGCGGCAGATTACATCACAGACCTTAAACCCTTAAAGAATCCACAAATCACCCTTGAAAATGCTTGAATTACAAATAATTATGCTTGTCAAATCAAATCAAAATATGACACAAATCGAGTGGGGGCTGATCCCTGTTCGTCTGTGTTGCTCTCATTAAGTAAACAAAATGATTCAGCATGCCTGCTTAGATAAGCACATGAATAAATACAGTATTAGAAATCTTATTTTTTTTTACTTAATAACAACAAGCTAATAGGATTTTCACATCCAGGATTTAAGTATTTCATGTCCACCTTTATTTTTATTCTGAGCGGCTGGTCAAATTAATTAGGTAGAGTACGAAGTCTAATAGACAAAGTGTTGAGTGACAGCGATGAGGGAGTGCTGTGCCACTTAAAGCTATTTATAATGGATCAGAGGGGCTGGACGGACTATAAACACTAAACGAAACTGACTGACAGACAGTTACTACAGCACCCTGTGGGGCTCTGACATCAGAGGGAGAAGAGAGAGAGAGGATGGTGGGAGGAGAGTGGGAGAGGACGAGAGAGACTGGGAAACTAGGGTGAGTGATGAGAAAGAGGAGACGGGAAGCTGGGGGGGGGGGGCTGTTAGCTGCTGTAATACATGAAACTTTGAAAAATTGCAGTGTGAATTTTTCTGGCTGCAATGGAGGTTTGATTCTGAGTATGTCTGAGAAATGTGGACATGTTCACACATCACATGAAGTTGGATGTTAAAATTCATGAAAATAAAGAAAACCCAAAGTTACAGAGTGAAATATGAATGAACAGGAAATTGAACAATAAAAGCCGCCCTCTGTTTCCATCTTCTCAAAGTCAATGGGTTTTTTGAATGTGTTTTTAGTCAGAAGCCCTAAATAAGGTCTGTGGTTAACAAAAGTTGAAAAGAATTTCAAGTTTTGTTCTACGACATAAAATATGGTTCAGTAAATACCCTACTCATAAACTTTGAAACTTTTATGTGTCTTTAAAAAGGCAACTTCTAACAAGTGGCTACGTGAGACGACAGAACACCGCTGGCGACGCAGCTTTATTGTAGTTCATTTATCGCCTAATGTTCATTTTTGAATTCTGATGATTACATTTAGGCTTCTATAATCTTGAAAGTGTTGTTCATTTGTGTAGATTATCTTGTCGAACAAGAAGTGTAAATATCATGAGTGTTTATCACAGAGCTTATTTTCTGCAATGATCCAAAATCCAATGGAAAAATCCCATAGGCTTTCTGACGAGGAAACCAGGGCAAAGCTAACCTCCGGGCTGGCCTGCAGAAATTCATCTTCCCTGGGGCCCTCTATTGAAAATTTCTGCAAACTACAAGGTTATGTTACATTTGTACATTTCATATATATCATGTCAACATTTCTAAAGTGGTGTAGTTCGGATTACATGTATATGGGCTGAGTTTCTCATTAGCAGGAGTCAGGGATGGTGGATGCTGATAGCGTAATGTCTGGGCAAGGCGTCTGCCAAGCAGCAAAGAGCAGCAGACCACTGTTTGAGATCAACACACAACAAAAGCAAACCTAAACCCTCATCATGTGGTTTTTGTGCCTAAACGTAACCACATGTTACGCACAACATAAAATTCAAAACTGAAGCATAAAGTATCCACTACATACAAAATGTACAAATTTGAAATATGCAACGTACAAAACAAACCTATCAGTGGTTTGCAGAAATGAAAAATCTTGCGATTGAGTTTGACACAATATATGATAAAAAGTACTAAATATAACAGCAAATTTTTAAAAAAAAGTATAAATATTATTCCTCTGCTCACTGAGCACACGACTGTGTGCAAACGCTTGCTGAGAGCAAAGCTGCAGGAGGAAATACTTTGGCCCACACTCTCTTATGATTGGTTTGCTCACTGTATTTGTTTCATGCATTACGAAAAAAAATGTCATAACCTTTCGCATGCTCAGTCCTGCAGTGTTAGAACTAACATTACTGGAAATGTCACCAGGTTCTGATGAGGGAAATGTGCTGGATCACTTCTATCCAGAACGTCAACTCTCGCACCTGTTCACACACAACTCAAACAAATAACATTCACTTTTAAAAGGGCAAAAGGAGAGAAGAAAAGACTAAAGGCCAGACAAGGTAAAAGACAAAAGACTTAGATGGAGGTGAAGAGAGGAGGGAAAAAGACAAAGTTAATTACAGCGAGTGAAGAGGCATTGAGCTTAACTGCAAGTGTCCGAAACTAATGCTTTAATAACAAACACTGATATCAACTAACAGTCAATCCATCGACTAACAGTCCATCAACGGCAGCCGACGCGTCAGCAACCCACAAGCCATCTCATTCTGGTCTGTGTAATTACATTAGGCTACTTAATCATCTGATTCCCAGCTATCAAACTCCCATTTACAGATTGAAACCTTGACAGGTGTATATATAGACCAGACCACATCTAACCACAAGCCTTGATAAGTGAGGCAGACTTTGAAGGTTAAGGTCTATTCAGCAGCACCACTGCCCTCTTAAAGTGAGAGAGACGGAGGCTGAGGCAATTTCATCCAGTCCTTTGCAAAATGGAAAAAGTAAAAAACCATCCTCAAAGAACTGTAGAGCTGTTTTGTATCACCAACTTGCAATGTTCACAATCCAATTATTATAGGATAGCTTTAAGGAATTTGTGAATTCCCAGCAGACCATGCATATACTCTTCAATGCTTGTAAACACTTTTGCCTGACCTCAGCCTGCTATGTGTTTCTCTATTTCAGTTAGCTGTTTCCTTTATTCCCCACAATGTTTTTCAGTGGGTATAGCGCTGATTTCCCTTATAGCTGAACTGTAGCTATAGGAGAGGAGAGTGATGGCTGAGGGGTGTTTACTTTTCATTTCATTTCTGGTCGATTTTATCTACATGTCAGTGGAGAAAAGTGTTCTATCTGCCTCTCCCGCAAATAATAACCTGTATGATTTTTACATGGCAGTGCAAAGTGGTGGCACCGACTCTAAAACCTGATGTTCAAATTGATCTTTCAGGTAGCTGAAAACACTCTGCCATCAGTGTCCATTGTAGCCTCCACTTGAATTTTCCCTATGACATGTCCTGCTGTATATTTGGTCTAATCTGCCAGATAAAAAAAAAATACACCACCAAATAATACAGGGTACATCAAAGTACCTGCTTTTTATGGTGTCAGGTGAGTTGGCCCTTCAGGATCATGGACAGTTACCTGCTGCAGAGACCTTTCAAAGCTCATTTCATTCAGTGGGATGAAGAAAAAAGATCCAGTTACTCATTAGAATAAGAACATTTCTTGAACTCTGTATCAAAATATATGGTATATAGTAAATATACATTGTCTCGTATGGATGAGAGTTGTAAATTATGACTTAGTATCTCAAAATAATGACTTAGGAATCTCAAAAAAATGTCTTGCCTATCTAAAACCAATGACAAACTTTCTGAATAAAATGTCTGACTTATCACAAAATAATGACTCGAAACGGTGAGATTTCTCAAAATAATTACTTACTTATCTTGAAAAAATGGGTACTTTTCTCAAAACAGTGACTTAGTATCTTAGGTCTTTATCATAAAGACCTAGTCTCAAAATAATTGGTTGATTGATTTCTCAGATTGACTTAATGCCTCAAAATAATGAGAGGCCTCCTTCAAATAATGACTCAGTATCTGAAGATAATGAGTTAGTAACTCCAAACAATGAGAAGCTTTCTAAAAAAGAGTGAATTATTATTTCAAAATAAGGTCTTGTTGTTGTTTCCCATTATTTTGAGATATTAAATTAATATTTTTTGAGAAGTTTTTCATTTAAGATACTTACTCATTGTTTACAGATGAAGAATGCCTTATTTATAGATATCACACTGCCCGTTTTTTTTTTATACAAATATATCCGTTTTTTGCGAAGTGGGAGAATATGGTTTCTGAATTTTGCGAACCCTCAGTTGATGTTATCTTTTCTTTTAAATTGGTGGCATATTCTTTCTCTGTTCAAAAATAAAATAAAAACAAAACCATATCAGCTTATGGCAGGAGTTTACTGGCTGCACCTAAAAAAATGAACTCTTCAGACCCAAATTAATTTCATGATTCAGTGTGCAGCCCGTAATACCATCCGCCGTGGAATCAGAAATGAGCAGACCTAATTCAAATGAAAAAATCTTATTCCCAGTTTAGGTAATGTGGGTCAGGAACAGCTGGATCCTGCTGCTGATCCACTCTGCTGCCGTCTGCTCTGCAATCCATTAATAGCTGCGTTTATGCACACATGAACAGAATCTAATATTGTTCTCTAAACATTAAAATAATACTGCTTCCATGCAGCTTCGTCTGACTGTTCTGACAGGCTTGAAATGACCAGATGTTTTGCTAACTCCTCTGGCCTGCTGACTGCATCTGAAATAAAGGCTTCTGATAGAAACTATTACATGGTAAATGAAGCATATCAATGGTTTTTAAATCACATTGGTGCAAGTTTCTTGGTGCTTAAGCTGATGAAAATTATGAGTCCTGTTGACCAGATCATATTAAAGGAGTTATAATAGATGTGCCAGTGTGAGACTTAATGTAACCCTACATTCACATTAAATCACATGAGGTGGAGAACAGGATTTCATCTGCATTTTAAAAACTGCTCAGCTTGGGGGAGCGCTACAACATTTATACAATTTCCTGTGTGTCATGCAGAATATCTGTAATGCTGTGAATTGGATTTTCACAAGCCCTCTGGGAATTATTCAGTTCATTGCTCATCTGTGATGTTTCCTGGCATTTTACAGCAGAAAAAAATTACAATGTTTGTTTGCATGTTGGATTTTGTGGAATGATCTCACCGCTGTTTTCTTACATTTCTAAAACTGTACACATCAGCCCATTGAAGGCTTTGCTTTTTTGTTTCTCATTCATGTGTCGGCTGTAAAAACTGATATCCCATGTTTTAGCTACAATTACAGTTTAGAAGTAAGGTGATGGCATCTGTTCTGTTGCTAGTGGGATTTTAAGATTTATCAGGATGACACCTTTACTGTCGCTCTGTTACTATGATGGCTACACTTTTGTTTTACACCTATTTAGTGTGGAGCTCATATAGGCAGTATTGGTAAGGCCAAAATGGAACCTGATGTAGTGGATCTGTTTTTGAGCCTGCAGCAGCCGTGTGTGTGTGTGTGTGTGTGTGTGTGTGTGTGTCTGTGTCTGTGTCTGTGTGTCTGTGCGTGCGCTCGCGCGTGCATGCGTGCGTGAGCACTTGGTCAGTCGGCTGGCCTCTGTGTGCTGAGGGATCAATAACCGGCTGACTCCTCGCGGGAAGTCTCCTAGCTGCCTCGAGCCTCCAGGCAGGGGCCCGCGTGCTTTCTGTCGGTGTGGGTTTCCATGGGAACAGTCTGTAAAAGTGTGTGTGTGTGTGTGTGTGTGTGTGTGTGTGGTTGAGGGGGTACACTGAGATTGGTGGATTACCGCTGCTGTGTGTGTGTGAGGGGAAAAGAGAGAAGAAAAGGTGAACACAGAGGTTGAGGGAGACGACGAAACGGGAAAGCGAAAATGAGAGGGAGCATGAGTGCAGTAAATACATGCACGCACATACACACACTTAGGCCTATGCATACACAAAGAGAGAGACAGAAAAACGACATTTAAAAAAGACAGTAAAACAGATAAGGTCGTCTTGCGTCCTCATTGCTTTCCCCCTCCAGCATTACAGTCCCCTCTAATTGCCTGCCGCCCTCGGCCCTTTGCCTCTTTGTTGATTCACGCCACAGGGGGGGTATGGAGGGGAGAGTGGATGTAGAGGGCCACAGGCTGTCTGTAAGCGCTACCCCCTCCTAACCCCCCCCCCCCCAAAAACCCCCCAAAGAGCTTCTGGGCGGCAGGCCAGCAGGTGGCCATTGGCCTGCTGCTCATCTGTCCGGTTTGAAAGTGATGCTGCAGTGATGCATATTCAATAGGGGTCGAGGGTGACGGAGGTGGGACAGGGCGTGTGTCTGCGTGTGTGTGTGTGTGTGTGTGTGTGTGTGAGAGAGAGAGAGAGGCAGACTCATCCTGCCATTCAGACAGTCAGTCAATGACAGAGGAGCCACTTGCTGGAAAGCCCCCTCTCTCCCCCCACACTCTCTCTCTCTCTCACACACACACACACACACACACACACAAACAGAGGATGGCATATGGCGGCAGCTGCCCGGCGCGTGTCGTGATTTTTTTTCTTTTTTTTAAGAAGCAGCGTGGTGCGCGCACAAATAATGAGCCTCGCCTCTCTGTGGGGACGAGCCTCGCACTATGAAAAGATGAAAGAATTATGGGAAGGAAGGAGATGAAAACCTCCTGTAGAGCTGCTTCTTCTCCTGTGATCCATAACTGTTGATTTAACAGTTGGCTACTCATTTTATCATTAAAGTCTCCGTCCTCAGCTCCTCTTCTCTTGCTCTCTGTCTTGTTCACATTCAATTTAAATTTGCTCCCTTTAGGTCATTTAATTCCTCTTCAGTTTGAACAGATTCAGGTGCTTAACCTGCAAGAGGAGACCTAAGGATGCTAAACTCAGCGTCATTACACTCGTTTTAGATGGTTACCTTTTCAAATAAATGTCATGTCTACTAACGACTTGCTGAGTGTATCAACATTTTAAAAACTCATTTTCAGACTGATTGCCAACAGGACTCCCTAAAACACAGGATGTAGTAATGTACTATTCAGTGAGCTCTTTGACCGCCAGCCATCTCAGCCCATGTTCATATTTAACATGATAACCTGTGTAAGCATTTGTAAAAATGCACAACAAAAATTCTGAATTATTTCAGTCTGATGAAGATTAGAAGTCAGTGTGAATGGCAAAGTAGGGGATAGTCTTATTTCTTAAGCCTGGAAAACTGGACAAACTAGACCAAATAATACAACAACAGTGTTGGGAATGTTACTTTTCAAAATAACTGCTGCTTCATCTCGGAAAACGTACTTTGACAAAGCAATCTTGACTCAGGGCTCACTCACTAGATTTTTGTAGCTTTCAGCCAAAGTAGTGTTGTAGTTCTCAGTATCAGTCATAGTCTTGAGACCACTTTTAGAGGGTCCCGGTCTCACCTCAGAATCAAATGCATTTTGCCTCAGTCTTTTCTCGGTCTCTGACATCACAATTCTGTTGGTTAAATTGTTTAGCTTCTCAGTGCTTGCTTGTATTTGTTCATAGAAATCAGAGGGAAATTGTACATAACTCTCATATCTATCTATCTATCTATCTATCTATCTATCTATCTATCTATCTATCTATCTATCTATCTCTACACACACACACACACACACACACATATATATATACACAGTATATATGTGTTGTGTTGTTTTTGCATATGTCAAAAGAGAACAATCTGGATAGTACAGTACAGTACAAACACACAGTTTTTAAAGTCACATGCATCGAAATTCATAGATCAGGTCAAATTTAAAACTGCAATAATCATGTTAAGAGCAAGAAATAATTCACTTAAGGGCAACATTCAAAAAACTGACAGGGAGGGGGTTTATAATTTAAGAGGAGAATTTCATTTTTTTTTTAAAAAAAATTTTGAGAGTTTGTACAAGACTATGTATTTCAATGTACGGGATGGACTTGTGGAATGGGTTGGGTGATGGGTTGAAACAAAGCATGAACATAAATCTGTTTTAAAAAATTTACATTGTATTATGTACATTGTATTTACATTATGGGTCATTCAAACGGACTCACTGAGCAAATAATTTTATGATGAACAGGACTCACGTGAAGGCATCACAACAAGGCTGCACTAAGAGGTTCACTCATCGGCTAACTAAGTGAGCTTTTGCCTTCGTCCTCTGTTCCCTTATTCCAACACCATGGCCCCGTGAGTAGCCTAGAAACTAATGATAAGTAAAATACCTTTAAAATGTAGCTAGCCATGTACAAGTTGCTGGCTTCCTCCGTAACTTGCCGTAAATATAAATGCGAGCATTGTCAACCGTGTTCGCGTGTCAGTGGCATTTCTCTTGATACGTTAGCAACCGCTAGCCAGCTGCTAACTAGCGTATGTTTTTGTATGATATAGCGTTTATGCTAATTTTATATACCGCATTTTGTATTGTGCCAGGACTAATTGTACTTCACGTGTCAATTTTAGTGCACTCTGTTTTATTTTTAAAGCAAACGTGCTAAAGTGTATCCCACCAGCTAATTTGCTTAAGTCGTGGTTATGACAGAACTGATTAATGTTCGTTATTAGCTAATGCTAACATGCAATAACACAACAGAAAGACTACGAAAACGGGCACAATGCAAATGCAGACCTTCAAAAATGTGTTGTTTTTGTTTGGCTTTGCAATTTAAAGGTTAAAAATTGGACATACAAGTTGAAAAAATCAGATAAAGTGTTGTTAATTTATGAAACGCCCAAATATTTTTTAAGGATGCTCCAAACTGACCTGTAGCCTATTCGTGTGCACTGGCCAGTGGTAATATTGTTATAATATTAAGTTGTAAATGCAGTACAACACATATAAAATCAGGGCTGCACAATGATATTGGAATGTCATCAGTATTGGCAGATATCGGCTATGAAATGAAATATTGGAATCGGCCAACATGTTGATTTCTGCCAATATCACAAATCAATATTTTCCTCTTTATTGACAAAGTGAACATGTCTGAAACATTAACCCTAAGTTGAAGTATTTTTCTTATTTTGCACAATGAATGAATATTACATACACAGAAAAGCATTGTATTTTATGTCTTCATCTGCTGGTGTGCCATCACAAGAGGAGTAAGCATTATATGATTTGATTCCACTACAGACTTGATGACCATTAAAATTAGGTGGGGAAAAAAAGGTTATACTAATTTGGGTATCAGTTATCTGGCAAAAGCAAAAAAAATAATATTGTGCATCCTTAAATAAAATGTTGATTTGTACTCTGTTTGTGTGGAAACATGAGGTTATAATCTTAATTTTGGACTTGTGTTTTAACAGGTGTTGACACTGACCACTCCAGTGGGATGCCCATGTTGCTCCATCTCTGCTCAGTGTGTAAGTAATGCTCTACACTGAATTTTGATGAGGTATCAAAGCATTTTGTTGTTTGTTTTGAGTTCTTCGTCCTTCTTTCCTCTCATCAAAATTAATTGGATGCAGGTTATATTTGTGCTGCAGCTTTTCATTTTCTATTTCTGTTTGTGTGTTGTGCCTTGTGTCTATTATAGCTCTCTGTGTACACTCAGGCAAGCACTGTTACATCTAGTGTACACTGTATATACACGAATATCACATCTAGAAGTTAGTATATGACCAAACCATAGGTGATTAAAAAATGATAATAGGCTTCTCTCCCACCCACAGCCTCTCTGTTTCTGTATTTCCTTTTTTTCTGTATTTTCCTCTTTCATTTCAACCCCTTTTTTTATCCCCTCACATTCTCTCTGTAAGGTCTTTTCACCAACCTCTTACTCTCTTTTTTCATACATGCTTTCTTTGTTCCCATCCTCCTATTCTGCCTCTCTCTCTCTCTCTCTATCACCCCCCCTTTATTACCTCTGGCGTCCAATTGCCCGGCATTGTAGAAGCTACAACCAAAAATGATGTCATTAATTATTTGGGTAGAGATTATGTGATTAAGCTTTTGTGTGTGTGCGTGCGCATGCACACCCTTGCATGTGTGCATGTGAATGCCTTGGTGAGTGTGTATACATGTATTTGTGATGGTGTGCTGTATCTGGTGGCCACATTATTAGATTCAGATGAGAGCGGTGAGCCTGCATGCATGGGCAATTTGTTCGTTAAATTGTTGACCCACTGCTATTTCGCTGATACAAAGCAAACAAACACGAGAACAACAAACAGTCAAACAAACAAACAAATAATGTCCCCCATCTGAATCTCTCCTGCTGCAAAGACAATGAGTAAATAAAACAGATGAAAAGTGAAATAAATCATGCTGGCATCCAAAAGATCAAACATGAGCAGGATGCTGAATCACACACACACACTCTTAGAGTTTTTCTGTTGCACACTCTGTTTTATTCAGGTCACAGAGTTTTGTTTATGAAAAGACTGATGAGGGAGAATGACGAAGGGGGAGTAGCAAGAGAACAGACGAGAGGTGAAATGTTAGAAAAGAGATAAAGAAAATTAGGTGACAGAGACAGGTGACGAAATCAACACAGAGAGAAATTTGGGGTGTGAAGTTCAGCACTGTTGCACATATTGGACCAAATAAACAAATGTATTTCCGGACAGTGTCAGTAAGTGCCAGATTGTGATTCATCATAATGTGTGTGTTGTGAGGGGAGGGGACTGGAGAGGAGGGCAGAACGGTTTATAGGCCAGCTGTGTGTAGTCTTTTAGTCAGTCAGTGACCTAAATCACTGAATAAAAAGAGAGGGAGAGAATGAGAGCAAGAATGAGAGGAGTGTGTGTGAAGAAGAGGAGGGGGTTGTAGATACAAGGATGTGGAGGGGAGATAAACTAAGTAGGAGTGTGTAAGTAAAAGACAGAGAGAGGAAGAGGAAGAAAAAAGATGAGAGACAAAGGTTGAGGAAAGAGGATGTTGACAGAAAGAAGGAAGGAAGGAAAAGTTGGGGGTGAGCGCAAACAGAGAAGCCTGAGAGTGATGACATGTATTAGGCTGAAATTATGCAGCACAGACATAAATATCTTGGCTTGTTATTCGTTCTGTGCCTGCTTTACATTTCCAGAGCAGAAAAAAAAACTTCCAAACCACCACGCTGGCTCACTACACAAATGCACAACCGCTCCCTGCAGCCACAGCTTTCTTTCTCTCTGACTGTTTACTAAACATAGCATCGCACCACTACATGCATAATGGAAGAACAAATATCCAAAGCATGCCAAGCTGTAAATCCGACACATCGAGAGGGATAATTAGCTACATTAGGATAGTAAAGTGTCCTTGACACAAAGTGCCACATTAAGAATTTATCACTATGTTGCAACTTGCAAGTAATTCGTCTTTTTTAATAATTAAGTGGCCAAAATTGTGTTAGGGCTCATTGTGCTTGGAGATTTGAACCAGTACACAACATATACAGCTCAAAAAAGAGAGTGAATCTGTTATCTTTCCCCATGTTGTAAATATTATCATGGTTAAATAATTACATTTGTGATTCAGAGCACACTAAAAGGGATCAGAAACAAGGGCAGAATCCATTAGCATCACTTTCAAGCTTCACATCTGCTTGCTCCCCCGCCAACTTAGGACCACAGCACAGGGCTTTGGCACCACTGTGCCACACCGATAATTCAGGCACAGCTTGAGATTTTACTATGATGTTGAAAACATAAGATGTCAGATATTTTGATTGGCATACCAACACTTTCCTCCTTTAGGCTTGAAAGATGTCTGTGAATAGTTTGCGGTTTGATTGTGCTCAGAGAACACAGGCTGTGGTCAGCGTGCATTCATGTTGGTTAAAGTGTCAAAGTATGAGTTGTCCAAAAAGAGTTGAAATGAAAAACATTAGATTTTTTTTTCAACCTTCTGATCCCTTTAGTGTCTTTGTTTAAAGCATCAAAGACTGACATTGTTTAAGGGTTTCTGTGAATTGTTTCGTTGTGGTTTAGTCGAGTTTGGCAATGGTAAGCAAGTGATTCTACTGACATAGAGTTGTCTGGTACTTTTCGATAGTACTATAATTGTTCTGTAATTTTACTTAAAGAATGGTTTAAAATAAACATACCAAAACATTTTCTTTTTTTTTCAGAATTTTTATACAAACAAAACAGAAAAAAGCTACGTCACATGAGGCAACACTTGAGTTTATAAAAAATGACTTAAAACAGTAAGACTAAAATTATATCAAAATGGACAATTTAAGGTTCCTGAGAACACTCATTTTAAGTGTTACATGTTTCTGTATTTACAGCTTAACTCTTGGTTCAACTTTCAGGTATAAATTTGTCCTTATCTTCCTTATCTCAGCCGGCCACAAAAATAACCTCCGCTGGCCGAGCAGCTTAAGTCTTTTGGGCCACATAGTATCGCATGACCAACCCCAAAATTGAAATTCCATGGTTTGGCCACTATGTAAAATTGGCTTTAAAGCCCAGTATGCTTGCTATATTGTAAGATCACGAGATGACACAAGAGATCAGCAAGAATGCAGCCCTGATTTGATACATAGCCCAAATGTGCATATTTCTTTCTTTGAATGGCGAAGGCATGACCTGCTCTACTCTGCCTCTGATTGGCTTACCCTGACAATGAATAAGGCGGGTCATGCCTTTGCTATCCTTGAAAAAGATTTAGTGCCCTAAATAACTTCTGCAGTAGACGCGGCTTTGCCAAATCTCTACCGGTGGCACACTTCTGCTGTCGCATGCTGTATATCGTCATACCGGACAACCCTATTCAAAGAAAGTCATAAAGAAACAGCTAGTTTTTAATCATGCTTTTGGAATGGTTTCGTCTAATGCAGTGTTTTCTCTGAGGTTGCTTCACAATCTGGGCACCTGCCAGGTGTGAATGTGTTGAACTATACAGAAATAACAAAGCGCTGCTAAAAAAAGAGCATGCATGATCAGCAAAACCTTTTCCTGCATATCTAGAGTGCTCAAAAGTTTGCAGTTCAAGCCTGATAATCCTTGGCTTTCTTGCAAAGGTTTTCCTTCAGAGGGATTTTCCTCGTTGGGGTAACCTGCCAACTCGTCCAGTGGTTGATGTAGATTTCTCAGCTTGATGAACCTCATGTTGTGTCATTTTCTTCTCCTATAGGGAAATATGTTAACGTATGAGAGACATTACAGTGTAGTGCTTTTAATGCAGATTCAGGGCTCACACACAGCCACTATCATAATCCAACCCACTTCTGCTGCGCTTCGCCACATTTCCAGCTGAGTAGTCAAACGTGGTCTAAATGTTTGGGGCATGGTGTTGGTGATACAGAGAGCACCTGGCTGAAAAAGCAGTGAAAAATCTGGATCATTTTTTTTCCCATCCAGTTTCTGCTATCGGTGTGGAAAACCTGTTGGAAGAGCTTGTGAAGCGTGTAACACTTAAGATCTCATGTTATTAAGTCTGCATGGTTTGATTTTCAAATACGCACTGCTGTGGTTCGAGATAAGACTAGTGTCATGAGAGTGTTTTAAAATTCATGTAATTAAATGGAAATGTGTTAATTGAAGTCCTTAGCATTCACAAGACATTGACCAACAAAAACTGGTCATGTAATTCAAATGAGACAGAACTGCTGTTTGAAACCTATCCAGAAGGGCGACAGGTCAAGAGATGCAGACTGACCCAATTGGATGAATTTCAATAATTGTTTAGTAAGAGGAGCTAGTTGAGGTCATGACCAGTTTGTATAATGCATTGTTTGGAAAAAGTCCAAAACAGCATGTTAACACAGATGGATTTTTAACCACTCAAACCAAATCAAATCTGAATCATGCATTGATTAAGTGGGGTTATTCATATGATTACATAAATGGTAGAAAAGTTAGATTGTTATAACAGAGCATCTTTAAAACTAATGAAGGCAATAGAAGTTAATGCTTTCAGCTGGGTGGCATCTTTCCTCATGTAGCAGTGGCCTATGTTGCCTAATGACTGGTGGACAGTAAATAAAGGATTTGTTTTAGTCTAAAATGTAAAGATATTTAACTACAACTACTACACAGATGACATTTAACTGTTTGGATGGCGTGAGTGTCAACGCAAACATGAATAAATGACAATGTTACTTATTTTTGTCATGCATTAAGCATAGATCAGAAGAATATCTTAAATCACAAATTTGTATGTGGAAAAAAATCTTGTATGGCCTTTTCAACAAATACGTGCAGTAGCTCTGTTCTTTACATGCATAGTTTTTAATGGAGCTGTATCTTGAGCCAGGATTGTCTATAAAAAACGGTCAAACTGGAGGTGGTTGAGCTGGTGGTTGGCAGTTAATCCAGTTAATTTTAGAAACAACTTTTAAAAAATATATTTTTTGGGCTTTTTGTCTATTTTTAATAGGATAGGTTTAGTGTGAAAGGAGGAGTCAAGTTAATTGTATTTGTATAGCCCATATAGTATTTAATTTTATAGGCCCATAGCTGTGGTTCCTGATTACACAATATGAACAAAACGTGTTAAAAAAATAAGAAAAAATATCAGTGGGAATATTATCTAATACAAATCCAGCGCTAATGTTGTAAATCCAATCCAGTAGTCCGAGGAATTACCCTCAGATTGGATGATTTTACAGTGCAAATTTGCATCCAGTGCCAACTTTTTGGTGCCAGTGCTGAAGGTGCTTTTCATCATGAAGCAGAAAAAGAGTATGCAGGACAGAATGGTGGCTTGATATGCAGGGTGTTTGACTTTTATGTGCAGGTTTAATTTTTAATTTTTTTAATTTTATTTTTAGCATAACAGTGATCTTTCCATACTATTCTCTATAGTTTGATCCTGTAATTTATTTACAATTGTGCATTGTTGGCATCCTGCCTGCTGAACGGTCTAATAAATCTAATATGAGAAGTCCAATGATACCTCAAGACAGAGGGCGAGAGTGTTTGGAAGGCACATGACATTTTCCATGAAACTGTTTCCAATCTACAACACTGTGAGTATGTGGCAGGCATCATCTCCCACTGAGCCAGCAGGACATGCAGGAACCCAGATTGGTTGTAAATTAGTTACACATGGTTACGGGGACGGACCTCCATGTTGGACAGAGCTACAGCACCCGACAAGGAAATCTTTACTGCAATTATGCTTATGACAGTGACACAGTTTGATATTCTGCACAGCTCTGCATATATAAGGAACATCTTCAGAGGCATAATGGCCTTAATACAACGACAGCACATCTACATAACAAAGATTGTGCACATACTTTCCTTATAGAGGAGATGTGGTTCACAAATCTGGATGAATGACTGAGCATACGCTGGGAATTGACAAAAAAAAAAGCAGCTGGGACAATTCTTCTTTGTGTGAATGAAAGCTGCTATAAATAAACCTGATCTGGTTCCCCTGATTACTATTGATATGTCCCTTGTGTCAAAATCTGGTTTCTCTTATGTTGTTTTTGTATTTTATATCCCCTCCTCCTCACTTTACAACAAAGAAGTGAGATGTTTTCTATTCCTTTTTCAATTCATTTTATTTCCTGACACATAGTCCCCAAAAGCCAGCCTCCGTTCATGATCGAAAAAAGGAGCAGTGTACAAAAGGTTTTGTTTATACTTGTTATATTTGTTGCATTTCACAGCAAATCTCTCTCCATCTATTTCTCCTGCACACCACTTTTGGATCAGTGCATCATTTCCCCCTGGATTTCATTCAACATTTCTTAACATCCCTCCTACTGCAGCACACACCGTGATAAGCAAAGAGAGACACTCAGCATATCAGGCAACCAAACTAGTAATCAACCTCTAAACCAAATCTGTAATCTGACTCTAAGTGCCACTCATCACTGGATCCCATTCAACTTCGACCTGTTTCAGTCTGGACTTGAGTCAAGCTGCATTCGTATTCAGATCAGCATAGCTTTGTGTAGCTCTGGCTCTGGTTCCTCCATCACCCAGTCTGTCTGTTTGGCATCAGGCGAGTCGATCTGCCGCCAGAGCTCAGATGGAAATCGCACCAAATTGGATCAATATTGAAACCAGGAGGGAGAGCTGTGTCTTATTACAACACAGTATTGGAAAGTTATGCTCCTGATTACCTGCAGTAGGATCACAGTAATGCTCAGAGAAAAGAGGTAACCCCACTTTAACAAAGTCATTTTGCTCACATGCTTAGACGAGAAGCAATAGGTAGCAATCACACTGTATTGGATCAGTGTTTAATCCAGCTGGATGACTGTCTTTTAACTGGACAGCAATAGGAAGTCCCTCATTTTGTGTAATAGGATTACTGGATTACTGGTTACAAAAAAAAATAATATGATACATTTTCTAAAGAAGACTTATAGCAATGCTAACAGCCTCATGAGGCTGTTAGCAGACACAGCAGACAAAAATTAAAAACGGTCTTGCTACCTTAATCAAGAAGGTTTATCCATTGCACAATTTTTTGCCAATTTAGGACATCTGACCCTGGACACTCCAAAATACCTCACGGCATCCAGCTAATTCATTTTTTTTCAATTCATTTATTTTAGACTCTCCAGTTAGCTATTCTCTCAAATGTCTGCAGTGGTCGAATAATTTGCCATTGGTTCATTAAGTGAAGTGATGCATGAAAGTTCACCACAATTATGTGTGAAAGCTCAGCATGGATTTACTCGTCCTTCTCTGAGAAATCACAGTGATTGGAGCAATTCCATTTTTAAGGGGGCCTATCAACCTTTTCTTTATTTTCTGTATATATATGTATATACAAATATATAATGTACAGTGTTGGTTGTTCATATTAAACATGACCAAGGTTAACATATGTAAAAGTAATTCTTGTGGGATAAAAACCAAAAACCGCATTTAAACAAAGAGTTTGTTATATTCCAAATTCTAAAAGCAGCAGTATTTTCATTTTTATTGTAAATGCATATTGGTTCCAAATATTGGATATTGGTCTCATTTAGTACTAATAATCAGTATCAGCATGGAAACCTACTCCAGACTGTTCTGAATACTTAGTCTCCAATTGTTTTTCCTACTTGAGAGATAAGCTCCTGTCAGCTTGTGACAGATTTCTTCATATAGTATTTTTCTCCAGGCATGTTACTGCAAACGTTTACAAATACCTACGCTGCTACATGTACCTACATGCTGACATCAGGTCAACATGTAATCCCAGTTGCAGCTGTAATTAATTTTCCCCCCAATTTTGTCCGGTTGTGAAGATTTTGATTAAGAAGCTCTTAATAGTGATTTTTCACAGTAAAAAATGCAGCAATAGTCTGTTACAGTTATTACCCTGCTTCAGTGATGTTGCAGAGATGCTGAGAATGCAGATATGAAAGACCTGCAAACGCTTACCAATCAGAGCAAACTGGGCTTTTTGAAAGGATGGGGGGCTTAAATAAGACAGGCACTTAAACAGAGCATCTTAGAAGGTGCTCCAGCACAAACAATGTGAGGAAAATAAAGTGTTTTTCAAATATTAAAGCATGTAAGCATGTTCTGGTAAAAACCCAAATACAAGTAGGAATCTGAAAAAGAGCACAAAAGGCATATAGTAGATGTAAATAGTAGATGTGAGATTGAGTTAATAGATTTACATGTTACATGTTCACCGCACCCTCTGACTTGGCTCAACATTAATCAGTCTAAGCTGTACTTTGTCAACCATGGCTGTACGTCGCTCCAGCAATAGGAATGCAGTAGAGGTATGCAGCAGTATTTCACTATACTCCTGCATGTGTTCAGTAGAAAGTTAGATATCAGTGAAAGAGACATTCATAGAGGCTGCTTCAGATAAAAATCTAGCTGCTCTGGGTATTGCGTCAGTTCAGATATAGTGGGATTTGTGACACTCGGAAGTTTCATTGCACCTATCACTTTTATTTCAATCCTTTGTGTCCAGAAACAGAGGGTGATGTCTTTAGCTGTTCTGACAGAGACACCATATCTAAAAGATGTGATGTTATAGTCTTTGTTTCACAGATCTGATAGGACTTACAGTTGTCTCGGAGCCAGAGGAACTGAGTGGGATGTCTCTTTTACTCAGCAGCCAATGACAGGCTGCCATTCAACAAAGTGTTAGAACGCTCTGTTAGTCCCAAGTGGGCTTTTCTGCTGTGGTTAAAACCCAAACTGATAATAGGCAACCTATTATACCTATTATAGTAGACAATTTACATATTTCAATCACTCCTCTGACAGTCTAATTGAAGCCAACACCAGAGCTCTTTTATGGTGAAAATCAAGGGATATAGAAGGAATAGACTTAAATTTTAACATAATCACAGAATCAGTGAACACGGCAAGGCCTTGAGACGTGCATTAGAGCAGAACTGAAGAGAGTACTCAGCAGAACAGAGGGAGCATCTCATCTTGTATTCTTTATAGGTTTCTCTAGACTGCAAGGCATTCCAGTGCATTTACATTTCCACATTTACATTTTAGCCCCATTACACCGCAGAGCCACTTATCATAAGTGCATCAGCAGGAGTTTGGGGAGGATCCAAAGATTATGGCGTTATCGTAAAATCCTTTGAGAAAGATGATTGGGGCTCGGATGTAGAAATGAACTCTCCTGAAAATGTGGATGGGAACTGGCTTCATTTATTCCTCATTCACCCCCTTTTATCACATGAATTGTGGGAGTAAAAAGGTGCTAACCACCTCTGGAATACAGTAATACATCTCACTTTGATTGGTTGTGTCCTTTGTGCAAGAATGAATCTCTTCCACCTCCAACATTCACCATTCAGTCTGTCTGCTGTCAGCCATCGTTGAGCCAGTGTTGAGTGTCTGTGGCCACCAGCCTGCTGGATTTTCTGAGATGTCCAGCACAGTTGGCAGCCATTCAGCCGGTCGAGCATGTTGAATCAGCAGTGGAGGCAGTCAGTGAGAGATAACTGTATGACTGGCTGGTCAGTTTACAAATCACAGATTTCATCTATTGATTGCTGTTTCTCTTTTACAGTTTGAGATTGCCCCCTCTTTCCTTTCTTTCCTTGGCTGATAACACAAGTTGAAAATAAAGCAAATCAGACATATTTTCACTTTGCATTCCATACATAACATGATTGTTTAAACAGATTAACAGTGGTGTTTAAGAGTCAGGGTAGTCGGACTTTTGTTTTCCTCTCACACAAGCGCACACCGTGTGTGCATGTTGGGCATCAGCTGCAGTCTTTGCCTTGTGTTTTAGGAAAGCGATTTGAGGCAGTGTGAGGAGCTGCAAAGCATTTGATCATCTGACCTTTGTTGCTGCTGGGTCTTTTAGACTGGCTAGCTGTGTCAGGAAAACAATAACAATGTGGATAGTGGGTTCAGAAATCAATAAATGACAGATTTCTCTTCTCTGACTGAAGTAGATCCTGGAAAGATGTACCAGCTACTGGGTGTTTACAATGAGCAGTGTTACTGCTACAAAACAACACGTTACTGTAATCACATTACATTTGTCTGAAGTGCAGCGATGCAACATGTTATTGTTCTAAATTCAGTAATCCTGTGGCACTTTGAGAGACTCTTTCCTAAGCTGGTGTCACACCGCTGTGTGTTAACCGCCCTGACAATCACCTACTTGTAAGAGTCTTCCCCCCAAAAGTAAAGCTTTTTTAAAAGTGGTTGCTGCCGCTGTGGTCTATGCCTCGATGCCAGGCAAGTGAACACTGGCAGAAGTGCAAGCTAGCATTTAGCTGCGTACTGTAGAAACATTGGGAATCGCTGAAATTACCAAATATTACTAAATATTTGGACAGTTTAATAGTCATCTGAAATTGGTTGAAATGTTGACCCAGCATGTCTTCTGGTTGTCCTTTTACATTGATAGAACTGTAACTCTACATATGTAGACACCAACATTATCAGCTCCCTCCATCTTGTCTTCATTTTTGCTTCTCTGATGCCTGCTAACTGATCAGCCAGGCAGTCGGCACATGGGCGGCAACAGCATCATACCCCTACCGCTGTGTTGAAAATCGCTGTCCTTCCTCAACCCTCCTCTTTTTAAAAATAACTGGAGTCGACGAGTTACCACACAGTGTGAAAGTTATGAGGTATAACCACTGCTTTAGTGATAAACACATCAATAAGCTGGACTAGTCTGCTATAAAGAAATGGTTTTGTGAGCGATTGACTTGATGTATGTTTTGAGCATTTTGCCGGTTATATGCACTTCACATGCTATTTTAACATGTTTTTACTCCTTTAAGTCTATCTTCATCTAATTATGATGGGGAGGCCACCCTCTTGTGTGATTTTTATTTAGGCCTGTCAGTGTATTACATTGAGGCAGTTATTGTACTATGCAGTATTAGGAAGGTCAACTTCTTGTTAATATTGATATAGTTTAATTTTTGGGCACTTACAGCCTCTTTATTCTCTTCAGCCTTGTTTTGAGCTGATATGTGGGCCTATTGACGGTTAAGTTTTTTGAACTTGTTATTGTGTGACAATGCATTGCAGGTGATGTTGCAGAGTAGCACAAAGGTAATGTAACAAGTAGTGCAATGAAGTACTTTCTACAGTGTCTGATTAATTAAAGTAATGCATTACTCTTTTTAAAAGTAACAAGTAATGTATCTTACATTACTTTTTTGAAATATGACCCCAGCATTGACAATTAGTGACAAACCAATAAATTATCAAGTATTTAATGTATTTGATAATAAACTTTACCTTAAGTCATACAGATCAAAGTGAATACTGAAATGATCTTAGTGCTGATCTTTCTATATGGGCCACATACATGTAACTGGCTCTCAGCTGTCCTATAAATAACTGCAGAAACTGGGTGGATGTACAGAATATGTGTGTGTGTTGTCCTCCCACAGTAAAGTGATGTGTGACTTATTGTTCATTATGAACAGATGAATATGTGCTTACAGTTGGATTCACACTGAAGCCGTCTCTGTCCTGAGGTGTAAATGGATGTGTATGAACTGTGGCAGGTGTAATCACACCCCTTCACCCCAGTGCTGAAGAGGAAATTATGTTGTGGTTAATATTCCTAAAATGAGCTGGACTGTAATAAAAGCTAATAAAAAAAAAAGGTCATATGAGCGTGTGTGTGTGTGTGTGTGTGTGTGTGTGTGTGTGTGTGTGTGCGTGTTTGACATTTTGAATGATGTATAGCGCGCACATGAACAGTTGGTCATTCCTGCTTTTAGCATTAACTGTCAATTAGTTAACAACAGCGAATATTTTTGACATGTTACACATGTTGGTCTAATGGTTAATTTTGCGACTCTTTGGTTTACTTTACTGTGCACCACTCAGGTCTGGTAGGAGGAACTAGTGAAGCTGCTCAGTTTAAGATAAACGGCTCATATTTGAGCTGGACAACAGCTTTAGTATTACTGTATTGTATTGTTTAATTTGTTATTAGTATTAGGTCTGTTGGTGCCATTCTCGTGGTTTGTGATGCTCACATAATTAACAATGCTAAAGGGGTTTTACAGCTCAAAATGAAGTGGCTTATTATCCACCAGGGCGACCTGGGGTGCCGGGGAGACCAGAGGTTGGGCAAAATGTTCCTGCAGCAACCCATTCTGGCACTGGGACAGCGTTACTAGTTGATCACTGAAGTTATTGAGCAATAAAGAAACCACTAGAGACCAAAGGCTGCGCAGTGGGCATGTCTCCACATGATAACTCAGCTGTCTCTGAGCAAAGCCAAAAACAGTCGGCCAGAAAGTAAACCAAATGTAAAACAATACAAAAAATTTAAATTTTGTCACCTCTCTGAAATGCTGTGCTAAAGTTCAGGCAATGGAGAGTTGTACTAAAAGGAAAGGCCTTTTGTATTTAAGATCGATTGATCGATTTGAGTTATTTCGAAAGGTCACAAAACAGAAATTCTCTAATTCCCGCTCAAATATGAATATTATTATTAATTTATAATAAATATATAAACTGTACTGAGTTCTGCCTTTCTGCTGCTTTCAATGTGCTGCTGACAAACATCAACTGGTTTGTTGAATAAAAATAATGAAACGATTTTCTTCGCAGCAGTCCTTTAATATATTTTATAATTTATCTTTATTAATTAATCTGTAATTAATTTGAAAATTTAGCCGGACACAAAGGCACTAATGAAAAAAAGGGAATGATAGTTTTTTAATTTAAAGTGCAGTTTTTTACTGAGAAATACCTAGAAAAATCCCAGAGGGCAAAATCACTGTCTTTTGCAATGTGTTTGTCATGCAAGTTGACATCGCAATGATAATAAAAATACAGCAACAACAAAAACCCAATATGTTTTTCAGTCCCATTGAAGGTGTTGCCTTGTAACTGAATAGGCATTAGAGAAAGCTAGTGTGTAAGAGCAGACAGGACTTATTCAAGTCAGGTTTAAAAAGAACTTGACAGTCCAGTCGTCAGACAGCATTTGCCGTGGCCTTGTCTTCATCCTGCTGTGACAGGGTTGGGCCACCGCTGTTCTAGAGTGATTCAACTACAACTAATCAGACATGCTTGATATTTGAATTGTATTGCTCAGGCCAATGATATTTCGGCATTGTACAGCATGTGTCCTGCTACCTGCTGTTGCCGAGTTACATCTGCCACAATGTTTATTGTATCAAGTAACCTTAGTGAAATACAAACCAAAGAAAGTGAGTTTAGTCTTTAGTTTTGCTTTCTTATACATTTTTGTCTTTCTTTTTTATTTTTTTTTATATTTTTTACTTTTTTTAAGCAAAATACCCATCCGTCTTTTCATCTAGCACACCCTTGACTCACTGTATGCATCAGATGAGGGTGGAAGTGGAGAGAGTTTACATGCCTGTACCAGAAAAGATTTTAACAAAATTTAACAACCGTATCTTAAAAACATGTTGCACTGCACTTGTTTTGCTTGAAACAGGACTTCATTGGCTTCATTCATGGTTTTGACACTAAACTTCTGCTGCCCTTTTTTTTTTTTTTTTTTTTTTGGAGCTGGACCGTCATTTAGACAGCTATTACAATAAATAAACTGTTCTGTCATTCATTGCACCATTCTCTCGGAGCACATAGCACACTCTGGGCACAGACAGAGCAACAGACTGTCAGACACAGCTAAAATGAAACATAACCGTCGACTGCGCTGGGTTTAAAAGTCTGCCATATACCATACAACTCAACTCCAAAAACTCTCATGAAGAGTTCCATCTATGCTGGGTTAACGGATCTGCAAAAATGTCTAAATTTGGAGAGGGACACCCATCCCCAACCTTGTCAGCTACCCTAACACATAGATTCTAATTCTGTCACTGCTTCATTAGTAGGTGTGTGTTTGCCTGTGTGTAAACTTGGTGAGAACTGTACTATATCCCACCCTACTATTCACACAGACACTTACACACACATAAGCCCAAACTATGGAGAGCTTTTCAGCTCAATGGGGGTTCATTACAACACTCACACGCACTCCTCGACTCCCTGCTGCTCCTTCCCAATCGCTAATTCTGGATTTGCACTTTGATAGTAGTGTGTGCATGTGTATGTGATGGAAAAAAGAGTTGGAGAAAATGAGTGTATTAGCATATGTGCGTGCCAGCTTGCATGTTTAAAAATGATTTGTGTGTGTGTGTGTGTGTGTGTGTGTGTGTGTGTGTGTGTGTGTGTGCGTGCCTGCGTGTGCTGGCAGGGGGCTAGGATGTGCATTTTGTGCATTTTTAGAGATACAGCATAATAAGGACTTGAATAGATAGATAGATGATGGGTCTGGACACTGACAGATTTTGAAGAATCTCAGTGAACCCAAGAAAAATTAGGCTAAATGCAGTTTTATAGCTTAGGGGGACATTCACTTTTGGGTTAAATGCTATTTTAAAGTCAATGCAGCAAGTTATATCAACGCAAAAGCTTTTAAAAAAAATGGAAATAAATGTTGGTAGCTGCTAAAAAATGTATTGGTGCCTCAAACTTTACATCCATCAGCCTTGCCTTAGATTTTGATTACCTGTATATCTCTAAATCTTTAATGTTTCGATATATCGGGCTTCCCCAAAGAGGCACTCTGTGAAAAGAAGACAGGTCTGTGGTTGTATTCAGGAGCTTCTGCATCTGAATATGTGCGTTAAACTGAGCTGAATTAAACAAGTAGAGATATTAAGAACATTAGTTGTTGTCCTGAATGCTAAACACTAAGATTCAGACAGTTTATTTCACTGCATTAATCTGCTTCCTTCCTGCTCTGACTAAAGGAGTTGTTAAGAGCTGCACAATATTCCAGCCTGAGCAGCACAGGAAAAGACATTGTCTTACTGTGGAAACTAGTCATTAAATCACATCTTGCATGTAGGTGCTCACCACACAGACTGTATTAGCACTGATAGTAGAGATGTGCACAACATCTGTGTCAGCATCTGAGTGTGTGCACAGCATTTCATTTGAATAATATTTGGGCTGCCAGAGCTGTGTATCTGTTATTCTTCTATAGCAAAACGACTAGATTAAAACCTAGTATTTGGCTGGATCGTGTACTGTGGTTCCCAACCTTTTTCCTTCAGGGACTTCTTCACTATCATTGAGTAAACTGACGACATATTTTAAGGATATTTCATAACAAATTTGTCACAATAAAGGAAGAGAACAACTGATAAATTGTACATTAACCCAAATGCCAACTGCAGAAAGATTGTGTTAGATTAGCAATTATAGATGGAGCTCATTATTTCCTGTGAATATTGCATCAGAGATTAGTTTTCCTGATACTGGTTGAAACTTTTTATAGTAGTCTTTATACCTTCAGTCATAAATCCTTCTTTTTTGAGAAATTCCTTTTGCTTGGCCATCTTTTCTACGACAGGATGAGGCTGTTTAGCAGACAGTGAAGGATCTGTGATTATTAGTGTGTTCTAAACTTAGAAAAAATACAATTGCACTGAATTATGTTCACAGAAATTAGTGAAATGCTGAGAAACGCCAACTGTTCATTTTATTTTATATATTCTTGAAAGTTTTTTTAACAGGCCTCACAACCTTATGGGAAGCTTTGGTGACTCACAGTGGTGTTGGGACCCCAGACTGGGAACCAAAGGTGTCTGAAACGTGTTGTTGTGGTCCAACCCAAAATTCATGTAGCCTAATTACATGTTAAAATGGAGAACAGTCCACTTAGACACTGTCACACAGGTGAGGGGACATGCTTTCTCTTGAGCTGTCCCTCTGATCATTTGACACCTCCTCCCTCTTCAGCTCCAGTCCAGCTATAAGAGCCGAGCTCCACTGATACTGATAGTTTGTGAATCATTCTATCGCTTCAGATTACCAAACAGAGAATTCTGTCTCTGTGGCGCCACCCGGTCCAACATTGTAGCACATAATTTTCACTTTAGTTTCAATCAATGTCTGATTTCTTCCCTTCGTAACGGCAGCACCACCTGTTGTGACACATTTGACATTGCAGTAAACATACATAGATGAGGAAATGGGTATGGTTGTGTAATCTATCAGTGTCCTAATGATGCTGAGATTTCCATCTCTCTGGCTATAACAGAACAAAAGCTCCTCCACCCTTCGTAGCCATAGATTACTTAATGCCACTAAAATCCAACAGCAGAGATAAGTGAAGCTTACTGGGAGAATGGGGAGGCAGGTCATCCCAGTGACACTCTGCTATGATGAAAAGGTCAAAGGTTCAATCTCTACAATACTGAATGTTGTGTTGGTCAGCTGTCAAAATATCTGTCAGCAGAACACTGCTTGCCCATGCTGCTTAATCTAACAATACATACACAGAGCGGGTTGGTCTGTTTGTTTTTATTTGTTAAAAAGAAAGCTTCATTGGACCAGATCCTCATCTGCTGAATTAGGGACTGAGATGGATAAAGGACAGCATGTGTTTGTGCGTACGTGTGGCTGCATGCACTCTCGGGGGGTACGCATATGTGTGTTTTCCCTAAGTACCCTTGCATGCACACACTGACATACTGAAAGAGGCCTGGATACAGAGAAGAGATATAGAGGCTGAGAGAGGCATTAAGCGGAGATGGAGAGAGAGAGAAGGCAGAGAGATTGGGTCATAGACAGGCCGAGTCTGGGTGACAGCTGTTGCATCGGGAGTTTATCAGATTAAATCTGACCATCTCCGCTGTGGGAGGGAGGGACCCAGTTAACTGATGCCCCACAGAAACACACAGGCACAAGCACGCACGCGCACGCACGCACACACACACACACACACACACACACAGACACACACACAGACACCCCTCAGCGGACACATTTTAGACTTTTTGAGTTGCTTTGGCCAAATTATTTAAAAAAAACAACACCTCATATCATACATAGACTGAATACAATGTAGATGAGTTTTTTTTCAGTCAGATCCATCCCTTTGTTCCTTCAAAGCTCCACCCTCTTATCCAAATATGGTCACTTCTGGTTCTAAAAAAAAAAAAACAAAAAAACAAGACAGCGGCAGCCAAAATAATGAACTTAAGGTTTCAGAATGGCAATCCACAAACCGATGGGTCACATTACAATATATATGTCCATTATTTCAATATGGTCTGGAATTGGGTGCTTTTTTTCAAATAGTTAATATTACAGGCTGAAATTTCAGTGTATCTCAAGCAGCCACTCACTGATGTGTTCCTTATTGGTTCTGATGGCTGGCACAGTAGCAAATCTTTATCTTGCCAAACATTTCCTCTTGAGGATGACGGCTACGGATGAAATCAGACAGGTTATAGCGTGGCTGTCTCCCAAAATCCAGTTAACAGCTGTGGAGAGGATAGCTGCCTAAAAAACATAATTAGCTGTAAAAACGCTGATATATTTATTTTCTTTCATAAGGTTCATTTTCAGTTAGATTCAGATATTAAAATAGCAGTCTGAGAAGTTGAATTTGGGTCAATGTTCTGTTACTGTTGGTGCTAAAATTGGTTTTGTGATGGATTTCTTCCTGTATTTGTTAAACATCAGTACAAAGTGGCATCTAGAAAGCACTACCTCTTTGATTTTGAGGATCACATCTTTTGAACTCCATTGTAGCTGCAGGAATAACATTTTCTATACTCAAGTGACATCACGTTTTCTGTGTAAAGCACCAAACAACAAAAAAGGCTCAGGATTTTTTAAAGGGTTTTTTTTGTCCCCTTTTCCCCTCATTTACTCTATAATGAATGGATGACAGGCTATTTCTTTGCCTTTTGATGTCTATAAAAGAACAAAAAATTACAGGATAATTTCTCCCAAGGGCAGAGCATCACTGCCTCTCCTCTACCCAGCCCCCATCTTCACCACGAGCCATAGCCTTGGGCAAGCAACCGCAGTTCATAGCAATTAGGTATACCCAGAATCCTAATTTATATGATTTAATTTAATTCAGTTCTCAATTTATTCAATTATTGTATAACACTGGCCCTGTTTCTACTACCCACCGTCCCCTCCTCCATCCCTGTCATGACCAAACCCCCAGCAATCTCCTGCTCGTCACTTACACCGCTGCTGCACTTGACAGGCGCATTTGCAACTGTTTTGGAAATTAATTGAAGGGGCACGGTTCAAAAAATACTCCACATGTTGAATGTAGCAGAATGCTGAGTCTCTGCTGTTGAGAGATTATTCCACACTAGCAGCCACAGTGATATCAGCAGCTTGCCTTGAGTCTCACTCTCATCCTTGTACTAAATCAATTAAAGTGCTGCGCTGTTTCCGCTGAATCCCCCACATGTGCTTGTTCACAGAAATATAAGAAATGGCTGTTAGAACATGATGGAAGTATGTGTGTTATGCAGTCCTTTCCAATGCATCAGTACACCAAATAACTCTTTATTACCACTCTGAAATACATAGAAATGAAGGGGAAACTACATTGTACACCACTACTACTACTACTTCTACAGCACATTGCTTTTCTAGTTCAGATTTCTTAGGTGACATATTCTAACCACACATAAAGATGCAGCATCATGGGCTACGTTCACACAGCAGGTAAATCAGATTTTGTTTTTCTTATCAGATTTTGATGATCTGATCAGATTTGTATCGTCACCATTCTATCTGTTACTTTGGTGGTAACGTAGGCGTTTGTAACTTCATAGCTCTGCTGTTGACGCAGCTGTCCACCCGATAGTGTGAAAAATTGAGGTCAATCATTTTGCCCTCCAAACAATAGAGCTGTCAAGTCGCGATGCAAAACTCCTCGGACACACCAGACAAATTCCTCCGTAACGCTCTGGCAGCATGGATTCTGTTCAGCAGAACATTGGTTTGATGTCATCATTGTTTGATGTGTTGTGAGTGACCTAAAAGACACTTTGAAATCCTGTTTGAGCAGCTAGAGCATCTGGACAGAGACACATCTGTAGAAAGTCAGTTGGAATCATATTTCAAACGAACTCCAAATGTGTTGTTAAACTTCAATTAATAGCCCAGGCTATTACTTGCTTAAACCACTGAACTCATCAGGGTTATTTTTGGGACAGGCGTTCAATTGGAACAGGCTTTTAATTCCTTCCTCAAAAATTTTTGCTTAGTAAAGATGGAAATACAATCAATTGTTTATTTGACCTCTTTTTTTTTGCATCTCTCTTGTTTACTCTGCCCGTATTACTTCTGCTATGGTGCTCATGGTTTTAGGACAATGAACTAAATGACTAAATTGTAGAAGTCTTACCAAGCTCATGATTTGTGTAGCTTATCCATATAAACAAAATATTTGTATGCATTATCTAAGCAGCTAACTACCGTGAGTGGTAACCTGAAACCTTCAGAGCACATACACTGACATACACTGACAACGGACTTTTCTGAGTAGGACATGGATTTAATCTTTATAATTTTTTACAAGATGAGTTAACTTTTGTGCGGAAAAACATATTGGACAAAAAGTAACATTCAAAGTAGAATGTTTTTATATGATAGAATAACTATATAGCTGTTTTTCATATTTTTCAACCGATCCCATGAGTCAGTCTCACACAAACCACCCTGAAGCCACAGAAAAGTCACAAGTGCATTCATCTGTGGCTGAAAATAATTTAAACCCCAATTAGCATGGCTCAAGATGTAAATCAAGAGTATTACAAGCCATAGGCTGCATTTATTATTTAAAGTGAGAAGGGCCGGTGAGATCAGCAGTGCTTCATCACCTGCCTGACTGCTCCAACCTTCCTAGCATCCTCCTCTTTTCTCTGTGAGCTTTCCTGCTGAGTCAATGAGCACCTCGTTGGCTTGTTGAGGATAGAAACAGCTCAAAATAGAGCGCCTTAGCTGCCACGCTGCCAAGATATGAGCAGCATGTGATCTTGAGTAGCGTGTTAAATCTGTTGACATAAATGTGTCTGAAGCCTCGCTGAAGCGGACATCACACCTGACTGTGTCTCTCCTGGCATGGAGAGATGGGATAAATCTGCTGCCTGTTGATTGAGATCGGAAGTTATGAATTTTTCACAGCCCTCCGTACTGTACTGTCATAAGTTCTCCTTCACAGATGTAATTCACATCTGGTTTTAACATGGTATCTGTACATCTTTTCTGATGAGGCAGAAACAGTTTTAAACTCCACCTCTTCCTGCTATATTAAGAAAATCTACAGGCCAATCAAACACAATATCGCCTGATCTGGGATGCACCATGTTTGCTGATAGATCTATATAATGATACCAGGTATAAATGCAAAGGGCCATTATGAGATGTCATTAAATGTCATAGAATTATGATATGTTGATCATAGTGGTGTAAATCACAATTACAATGACATTATGGTATTATATTGATTCTTTGGATAGCAATACAGTATTGGCTGATGTCACACATAATTAATCATTTAATCGATATATTGATCCAGATCAGTGTATTATTGCACCCCTATTGAATACCTTTTGAAGCAGGAACCTCCTCCTTCACACCTCTGTGGCTTCTTCTCCTTATAGATGTTGGCTGTGGCCCATGGTAGTCATCGTATTTAGGACCTTTTGTTATTCCAAAAGTGGTGTAAAAACACAATTTAATTCAGCAAAAGGTCCTGTATATGCAACCCAGTATCACGCCAAAGCGTGTTGGTACATGAGATTCACAACATCAATATAGCAGCCATAAAGTATTTGCCATGTAAAGATATAGTGGAGCAATGGCATCCTAAGCAGAGAATAAAGTCACTCCCTCTGTGTGTGTTGTAATCTGAGCTTCTGTGTTCGACTGTTCAGCCTCACATGCATGTTAGTGCATGTGAGTGTATATCCCACTGACCAGCTAATTGCTCACGGTCTTCATTGTGCTCAGCGATTACAGCTGATATTAGGACAGCATTGTTGCCAAAGTGTAACGCCAACCCCTGACATTAACAACATTAGCTCTGTCAGCGCTGTTTCCTGTCGTTGTTGTTAGCACTGTATGCACTGTTAGCACTGTTAGCTGCTGGAAGCTAGTGTAATAACCTCCATGTTGAGAGCTGTGTGCAGACAATTTCTAAATAAGACTCTGAATCATATGCTCTAATTTAAATATACAGCTCATTTTTAAATGTTAAAAACTGATGACCTAAGCATAAACCTGTGCTACATTTAAATTATCCAGGAGACTCAGTGTTTTCGTTTCAAGGAACAATGACGCTATAATTAAAGGACATTTTTAAAACTGGTAAAAAATACCTTATAGTCTTTCCTTGCTTCACAACTATTTACATAAAGCAGCACCTGTCAACATTTGTCTGTTTTAATTTCATAGTAGCAGATTACATGTACAAGCGTGCATCTTCCCCTCCCCTCGCTCTCTCTCCCTCTTATGTTCCCTGTATCCTCGCTCTTCTCTCCGTTCCCTGAAGCTCTCCCTCCGTCTCTCCCTTCTCTCTCTCACTCTCTCTCTCTGTCTCTCAAAACTATTTTATGTTGCTTCTCTTCCTTCTCTTCCCTGCTCATCCCCTTCCTTTTTAATCTTCTTTCTGGTCTTCCACCCAGTTACCCTACGTCTTATGCTCTCTCACCCATCTCCTCCTTTTATCTGCTTCTTTCCTGCTAACTCTTCTTTTCCACTCCCTCATGCACACTTTCTTTTCTCATTTCCATGTTTCCTCTCCATTTCTTGCTGTTATTTAATTCCTCTCTGCTGTCGCCCTCAGTCCATTTCCACCTCATGCATTCACTCCATCTTACCTTCTGTTATCCCTCTTTCTCTCACTCTATCAAGCCTTCTTTCTCTCTCTCTCTTTATTCTCAGGGGCGTCCCTGACCCCATTCATTCATGTCTCTTCAAGACAGTGGATCCACTCAGCGATTACTCTACATGCTCCGCTCTCTCGAACATCCCATCCCTGTGTTTATCAACCACTTTCACGTCCAACCCCCCCACCCCCCTCCTGTTTTATCCTCTCTCCCTTTCTCTCGCTCTCCTCCCTCTTTTGTCTCGCTCCAACCTATCGCCCGAGGGGAGTGATTGACAAGCAAGCGGGGGTCTTGTAAAGGGGAGTCTCTGATTGGTGGTGAGGGAGATGAAAAGGATAAAGCCTCCTGGACCTGCCCTGACTGTACTGCAAAAAAAGATTCATTGTAATTTATCTTGGTCTCAGTCTGAAGGTGCATTCACGTCGAGCATGTTTGAAGTCTCTGAAGTGAGCAGTGTGTACTGCTGTAGTTTACTGTGTTTCTCCAAGTGAAAACAATGCCATTCAAAACTGAGAGTGTAACTACTGTTACTATTTATATAAAAAAGTGTAGAAGTAAGTGACCCAAATAGGTCAACAGAAACACATTGAAAAAACAGGGAAGCCCTTCAAAAGTGCAAATTAAGCTTGAAACACCTTGCAGTCTGAAAGACCTTCCCAATTTAATGTCACACTCTTTGCACTGAACAGCCTCCCTTTTTTGTTATGCCTCTGCACGGCAATAGCCGTGGCTGGAGTCATTATGTGTTTGAGTTGCCTGTCTGTCCGTCCATACAGATGTCTGTCCTATTCTTGAGATCCTGATATTTTAAGAAGGCCTTGAGGGAATTCCTTTAAAATTGGCACAAATGTCCACTTGGAACTATATGTCATAATGATATATGACAATATGATATCTCAAGAATGCCTTGAGCTGTTTTTTTCCCCCTAATTGGCACAAATGTCCATTTGGACTCAAGGATGAACTGATTAGATTTTGGTGGCCCAAGGTCAAGGTCAGTGTGACCTTGTGTCTGCCCCAATCTTGTGAACATCACATCTCAAGAATGCCTTGAGGGAATTTCCTCAAATTTGGCACGAATGTTCACTTGGACTCAGTGATGACCTGACTCAATTTTGATGGCGGGTACGAAAATTTCTAACTTTCATACAATACCTCAGAAAAAAAATACTTTCAATTCCATATTTGATGTGGGAAAAATTGACATTAAGGGCATACAAGTTAAAATTTCTATGAAAATGTAAATGTAAAAAGCCTATAATATGGTAAAGATGACTTTTCTCGGTTTGCAGCAGAGAACAGCAGAATGACTGTAGTAAATATTGAAATGTTAAAAAAGAGTAAGGAAGCGAAGCTTGTGTCAGTGTATTCGTAATGCGCAAAATAAGAATTGAAGCCGGTTTGAATATTCTAGTTAATGTATGTCTATGAATTGATATATTTGACAATAATAGCAGAAACTGTCATGAACTTGGCTGTATTACAAATGTACCTTTCTTATAACAGTTTTCTATCCATAATACACCTCAATGTGAATATGTCATTTAGTTGTGAAGTATTTCCAATTTGGAGCAAACTACAACCATGCTTGTAAGAAGAGTCATTTTTTACTCCTTCAAGACAGCTGTGTTACAGTTAATTAGCACTGATGACATAACAAAGGATAGGAAACAACCCTAAAACTAAAACGTTTATGGGAATGAAGAGACAGATGTTGACATCTGGCAGACAGAAGTTCCTCACAACACAGCTGAACACAACAAAATGGGATCAGGAACCGCTGACGTTCATGTTCAGCTTCCTCTTCATATGTCGTTAAATTCTATAAGAAGACTGTTGTTTATCACACTTAGATTATAAGAGTGTTACCAGGCTTATAAAATGATAATTATTACATTATTTTAGAATTTTTGAGATCACATAAAATTAGAGGAGTGAGCCAGTGTGTGCTTATAAATATTTTCAATGATCTTTAACCATTATAACATATTTAAACCTTTTAAACTGCATTTAAAAGATCATCTGACCACACTGACTGAAAGAAAAATCAAATTATGCAACTGATTAAAAGACTGCTGTACATCTCCTTCTAGCTTCGTTTTTTTGCAGTGTGTCTGGCTGGGTTGACGACTTGGTTGAAGTTGATTGAAATCCTGTCCAAGCATCACCACCATGTGGTTAACTTGGTGTACTGCACTGAGATTACATCATTGCTCTGCATGCCTTACAGTCAGTTAGATTCCAGCTGTGTTTAATGTCAGGTGTTGTGAGCACTGTGGGAGTTTTCAAAATCAGAGATGACGGACACATGACAAAAGCAGAGTGCACATGCCAACACGAAGAATGCATGTACATAATGCACACAAACACATCATTTAGAATATACTGTGTGCATGAAAAGGCATTTGTGCTGTGCAAACATACTTAATTTGTAAATAAGAAAAAAGACAGAGGCAAAAACATTTAGAGGATTTGCAGTGCAGCCATGTTTGATAATGCAAAATTCAATCTGAGGAAACCTCTGAGTGAATATAAGTCATGTAAATATGCAGAAACACTGAGTGAACATCTCCGGAAACAGCTGCGTCGTTGCTCTTGTTAAGCACACAACAGACCCAGGAGCAGATGATTCCCCAAATGAGAAAATCTAACAGTGACCTCTTTATCACCTGACTCATGCATCTGCGCGCGCACACACACACACACACACACACACACACACACACACACACACACACACACACACACACACACACACATGCTCACAACACCCCTGAACATACTCCCTTTGAGACTTAAACCCACCTGTCTCCAACAGCATCTGTGTTTGTGTGTGTTTGTGTGTGTTTGTGCGTATTGATAGAATAACATCATAGAGGAAGCAAAGAAATGGGTGCATGCAGGATATAAACACGGGGGTCAGAAAATGACAGGCAAACAACAAACTAGGCCCAGGAGTGTAATTTTCTTTTGACAGTTTTATTTATTCAGTCATCAGATGTCATGAAGTATCAGGAGGATTTAGCATATGGCAACACTGTTGATAGATTTACAAGTTGCACGTGGTTTTTACCTGCCCCATGCAGTCGGGCAATTCTTATTGTTGAGTCTTGCATCTATTGACAAGAGTCTGACTGATGATCTCCTTATCAGTGAAAGATGACATTGTTGGAGAATGAGCTGAAGCTTAGTATTTTTTCTGAATATAGTAAGCCTATCTAAAAACACATTTTAAAAGGCTGTTTGTCGTAATTTTGTACATATCTCTTCTTTGTAATTTATTTTGTTGATGCTTTATTTTATGAAAAAGGAGAATTAGTTGAATGAATGTCAAAATGCCTGTGAATTTTCAAGTAATGAGAGTGTGTGTGTGTGTGTGTGTGTGTGTGTGCGTGTGCGTGCGTGTGTGAATATGTGTGTCTTAATTTATGAACTACATCTCCTATAACACAGACAGATACAGCTGACTGCAGCTCATTACTGCAGGTCAGGACAGGTTGTTGGAAAGAGGAAACACATTATTAAACTACTCTGTGGGCTTGCCACATTTATTGGCCATCATTTAGAGCTATAAATGTCAGGAGTTAACACGTTTATTTTAAATCAAATCCAACAGTTCACTTGTTATTTTGTCTCGATGCATATTTTTTTCTGAGATGTTGTACTATTTAAAGTTAGTTGGTATCTCGATGTGTTCGTGTTGGCAGAAAGTGTGGTGACTGTGCGGGTTTGGTTGCCTCTCACTCTCCTGACTTTTCTGGAACAAATGTTGGAAAAGAAATTTACAACCAGAACAGGAGGAGGATATGTTTGTATATGTGTCTGTAGAAACTTCATAAATCAAGTGAAGAATTTTTCCCTCCTTTTCAAAGAGACAAAAGTTTTGTCTGCAAACATGCTGATAACAGGAAGACACTGAATATAAACACATGCAGGAAGTTACAAACTACTGTATTGCAATTTCAGAGACAGGAACTTTAATACTTAATTGAATATGTGAAGTGTCATGGCTTTTAAACAAGGCAATACAGGTTATTATTTCGGAAGTGTTAGTTTCTGGAACATCGAGCCTATATTTTTCTGCTGACACAGTGGTTACGCTACGAATTTTACCCAAATTAAGACACACACACGCACGTATGCAGCGCACACACACATATGCATGCACACACTCACACACACACACACAAAAATGACACTTAACTGATACTCTTCTCTGTCATGCTCATTCATAATTATTTCAGGAAAGACACCAATACAACATAATCATCTTCACTATTATTTAAAGTTGCTTGTAATGATTGTTTTCAATGGATAATTAAAATTGTAATTCCTTCATTGTTATGTTGTGCTAATTGGGAATCAGCTGTGCGGCAGGATTTCTGTATAGACATGAACCAATAACGCTCAGTTACCATCTTCTCTCCATGAAATTTAGAGGTGTCAGTAATTGCCTGCATGGTCATCTGTCTCGGCTTTATGCTGATTGCTGCTAGTGACCTTAACCATGATGAACTTCTCCACTAATAACATTACTGTAAAAGCAATCAACTGATTAGTCTGTGCTGCTCAGCCAATTAAAGCAGAACCAATTATTCCTGTTATTACTTTATCATAGAAATATTATGATCCGGCTGTTTGATTCAGTCCAACACCTTGCAAGATTTGATTTAGTGCAGAAAAGGTTCGAGGGTAAGAGGAACAGCTGTGTGATATAGAGTTAGACAGATATGTTGATTTGCGGATATGCAGGACTGATGTAGGTCGTCTTGCCTTAAAGGAATGCTTCACCCACAAAATAGTTATTTTTGCGGAGGATCTAAAAAAAGGCTAACATTCTTAATGAATTGAAGTATGTTTAACAGCAGCAAAGCTTTATCAAGAAGTCTGTTTTCAAACTCTCACACAACTCTTGCATTATACATCCAAATCTAATTTATCCAGTCGTATACTCAGTGCTTCCCACACAACTGCATTTTCACTAAAACGTTACTTTAGATAACACCTCTACCTACGACTAGCTCACCCGAGCGTGCCCGATCACACGTGTGCATGTGAGCTCCACCTGAGCTCCCAGGTAAAAAAAAAATGAATATATTAGTGTATAAGAAATACAATTTAAGTGTTCCAAAGCTATTGCAAGTACACCTGTATGTCTTATGCTGAACTTTAAGTATATTTAAAGTATACTTTTCAAAAGTTACTTCAGAGATGTAGATGTCATGTCTAAATGTCCTTTTGTTTAACTTGAATGTACTAAAAATAAGTGCACTAATTCTGCAACACTTAAAGTGGTTTACTTTATTTGAAGTGTTTTGTAAATTGTATGATAGTGCACTGTTAAAAGTACAACTGTACTAAATTGAAAATAGTAATAGTGGTAGTTAAGTGTACTTATGGAAAGTATATTTATTTTCAAGTCCCCGTAACAGACCACTAGTATGCTTTATTAAAGTTTAATTTCACTTCACTGTAAGTGCACTTTAATTGAATTTCATTTTTTGCTATTTCTCGTATTTTGACGTATTTTGTACTTTAAAAAGTATATTAGAGTGCAGAAACTTAAAGTGGTAATTTGTGTACTTTTGAAAAGTGCACTTTTTCAAGTCCTTTGTCATACACTATAAGTATACCTTTTTTTATACATTGAAATTTAAATGCATTAATGTTCCCAAGTGTACTACTCAGCCACTCATGAGACTGTTTCTACTGATGTGAGTCACAATGTTTACAACTATATACAACTATATAAATGAAACATGGATTATACTACACAAATTGTATGAGAGTTTTATAAATGGACGATATATGCAGATTTGCTGTTGTTAAACATGTTCCCTGATTGCTTCAATTCATGAAGAATGTTCGCCCAAGTTTTCTTGACAAATTTAACTTAACATTGATGTATAGATCTTCATTTTGCAAGTATTCTTTTACGTAGCTGCTACAACTTATCATTTTATATCATTTTAGAGTTGTGATTTTTCTGAGGGACTTAAAAAGTGGCAAGAGAGTAAATTTTATATGTATTTATATGAATAGAATATGTTTAGTGATGTCAAAAAGATGCATATTGAATAGCAGCAGTGACCTTAAAAAACAGAGGTTCATTGGTCCAACCCTGATATGTGTGAATATGTGCAACTTGTCTTCCATATAATGGGCACAGAGCATTAGCTGGGAGCAATGAGGGAATGTTTCTTTGTTTCTCTCTCATTGACTGAATGCAAAGAGAGAAATACGATGGATCAAGCTTGGTGGGAAAAAATATTGCGAAATTAGGAAGACAGCCAGAAAATCATAGAGAAACTACAAAAAAAGGAACAAAAATGCAAATGTAATGGGTAGGAAGACTTACATAAGAGAGAACAAATACGAGAGGAAAAAGCAGTCAGAGTATGGACGGCTTCATAAATACCATATATAGAATGTTTCATAAACTCATAATCACAAATTTGCATCTGTATGTAATTTGCATCTACAATCTTTAGGGATTTCCAATTTGAATGCAGCAGAACCAAC
Organism: Plectropomus leopardus; assembly: GCF_008729295.1. Taxonomy (NCBI): domain Eukaryota; kingdom Metazoa; phylum Chordata; class Actinopteri; order Perciformes; family Serranidae; genus Plectropomus; species Plectropomus leopardus. Next base: position 11,012,089 of record NC_056470.1, on the reverse strand, counting down.
TGTTTTATACAGGAAAGCAGAGTTACATTACAATATGTATAATAACAGTACACAGGTCTGTGCATTTGACAACAGAGATACAGGAAGAGATGAAGAAAAAAGCAGCAGGGAGTTTCAACTGTCCAGTATACATGTGCATTAAAAAGTCATCAGAGGTCCTCATTTCTAAAAAAAAAAAAATCATAACAGTTTCTGACTTTATCCTGGAGTACACTGCAGCATAACCATGTCATAAGAGCAGATAAAATCACCACACTCCACAAGATTTATTTATATAAATAATTTTAGCCTGCAGTAAATCTGAGCAGAAAATGTCATGTAGCCCACTGATGTTGGAGCTAAACTCTGATTTTCAAGAAGGCGAATGTTTGCGTGTTATCAGCTATTGATCGGTGACTTCCTTTTATTAATGAGGTTTAGACGAGGAAAGAGATTATCAGCAGAAAGGAGAGGAAGCTAGCAAGTTAGGACTCCAGGCAATAGGGAGGGATGGAAACAGAAAATGGGCAAAGAGAAATGGTACATCACATTAAAAGGGTTGTAACTATCTACAGTGATGGATCATTGTTAAAAGCATATATTGTATATCCATGCAGTGTGTGGGTTATTGTTGGATCTATGTGGCCTAAGGGTGGTTTTCTGTAGTGGAGCATAAGGGGATTTATGTATAGAATGACGATATCAGTATGTACATCTCTCAGAGACACACACACACAGCCGGAGAGTCTGTCATGGTTATTTTAATTCTGCAGACAAGAAAGACACAGAAACTGTAGGTGCACAGATGTGTGTAGGAGCGAGTTTGACAGTATTATATGCATCCAGATAGACAAGTATACTTAAGAGTCAGAGGCATATGTAGACATTTTTCAGGCTCAGAGAGGATGTGACGTGAGGTTGAGCTGTCAGTGTTGTTACACTGAATTTACTTTGTTTCATTTCAGAATTTAAAGGAATAAATCATTCCCCAATGACCATTTGTATATCAGTTACTCACTCTGTGATAAATTGAATTTGGAAGGAAAACTTTGTTTTTGACAAGCTGGATAAGTCATCCAAAAATGACAAAAATCCTTATGATCCTCATATGATCCTCATTTATCCAGTTGTATGCCCAGTGCTTCCCAAACACGTGCATTTTCTCTTAAACCTTATTATTAAAAACACTTCAAGAAATCAACTTGTTTTAGGATTCTTTGCTCACCATGGGGGTATGTGAGAAAAACATTTTTTCTTAACAAATTCAATGAACCAGGATTTGAGTACTTGATATATAAACGATAGTTTTGTGGGTGAGGTATTCATGTCTATTTTTTACTATTGAAAACAAGGTCGTGTTTGATGAGTAATGATTTCTTTTTCTGAAAGAATTATTTTTCTCCAGTTTTCTCCAAGCATTTGGGGTCATCTTGTAGCTGTTTGGTTTCTGAAAAGTTTTTAAATCACAATTTTCATGATGCCCATGAAAAACATGGAAAGAACTTGAAAACCAGAGGTGCTAAAATTAGTACAGGCAAGCTTAAGCTCTGAATGTGAGCATATAATACAGTGCAGGATAAAGAGATATAAGGGCTCACAGCGAGGAGGTGGGAGTTACGGTGGCAAAGAGGAGGAAGAAAAGTATAAGAGATAAGAGAAGAAGGTCAGAGATGTTAAGGCCTGAGGGATAAAAACATGGCAGCAAGAGAAACACATCAATGGCTAACATAAACATACTGTATCTGTGATATACAGTACATCTGTTTACAGATACGATGAGACAATAAACAGTGTAAGGTATGAAAAATCACCTACTTTAATACTGTGGTAATTGCAGCTGTGGTTAACAAGACAGTCACTGTAAATAAATCTGCATATTGTTAACATCCCATTCCCTATTCTATAGAAAGTAAAATTTTAAAAAAAAAGTCGATTACAAAAATCCAGGGACAAGCAACATTTGCAGAGGGTCAAACGACATTTCATGCAGTGAGAAGTGAGTAAGATATTTGATACTTGTGCACACTAACTGTTATTGTTTCAACATGAGATATTCACTTTAAAAAAACAACATCAACTTACAAAATAATGTGGAGCATTAAGTTAAAACAAGCTATGGCACATTTTAAGAGACAGTAGGTAACTGAAATGGCAACACAATTCACATTTCAAGGATCAATTTAAGATCATTACCAAAATTTATAAATAACATTTTTGGCATAAAACTCTTCATATATATTATTTTCATGCCACTTCATGCATCCCCTAATGTTATGGCACGATGCCCTAAACGCTGTTTTTGTCAATAACTTATGAACACCGGTTATATCTGGTACATGTGGTTTGATACTGAACATCTGTGATTTGTCAAGCAGGGTAACTGTGATCGAAGGGCTCTGAATAATCATATAAACAGCAATTAAGACTTGTATGCAGAATATATATTCTGTACAGATTTATTTTTTAACTAACAATAAATATACGTGTGGCATTGATAAATACAAGGTGGCTAACATACATGAAATAGGAGCTCTGACAGCTAAAAAACTTTTTTTTTAAATTTTTTTTTTTTTTTCAGGCAGTGACCAAGACACTTGTATGTTTCAAAGAGGAGATTATTAATGTAATATCTGACAATATCTGGGGGGTCTTAATACAATTTAAATATGTGTCTCGACAACTGATGGAATTTTGGCACCAAATGGGGGAAAAGTTTTTGTTAAAAGGGCATATAAATGTCACCTATGGTCGCATGAGTAGAGCAGACATGGAAATTACAAAGTAGGACTTCAACAGAAAAAAAACCCCATCTTTGCTAACTGAGACAGTGAGTATATTTACATGCACAAATAGTCTGTTTTTTCCCCGTTCTCCGAAAGAGACAATATTCCTACAAAGCTGTTTACATGACTTATTAAAAACAATGTTCCACAACTGTTCCCGCTTACATGCAGGTGTGAATACTAACTTGTCGTTTATCATGTCAAAACACAGAAAAGTGGATCGGCTGGAGCCACAGTTTTTTTTGCCTCTTTGCATCTAAATAGGATTTTCTAGAAATGGTACACCAGAGGCAGACGTGTTTGACTGTGCACATACAGCCTTCCTCTTTCATTATTTCAACCACCCTTTTGAAAAGGTTGGCGTTGCGATATTTGCACATATACAAAAAACTGTTGTTATTCAAGTCTTTCATAATGCTCAATAGTAGGTGTGTTTCTTCTTAAGACCAAAAATGCGGGCTTTAGTTTTGGGCATGCATCTCTGCCAAAGCCTTGCAAACTGTTGGTCAGTTAGTTTGTGTACAACATATCCATGACAACGCACAGAGCTGACCGTAAACAGTCAAGAGGCCATGTGTTGCACAACTGAGGAAGAAACTCTGATTGAGACACATATTCCAAATGCACTGTCTACATGCCCAAATAATGCTATTAAAACATGATTAATACCTACATATCCCACGTCTTATTCCGAAAATGCTCAATTCGAAATAAAGCCTAATTTGGAATCTCTGAACGGAATATGCTGTTTACATGACCCTCATTAAATTCATAATATTATCATATTCAGAACAGCAGTGGAATATTAGAGTGCATGTAAATGTAGTCACTGTAGATTTGGATTTTTTAGAGTGTTTTTTTTTTTATGAAAGGGTAAATTTAGATTTAGTTACAAATCCACACTGAAAGAAATACTCTGACATTTTGGGCAATATTAGCTCGTTTCTTACCACTTTCACATATGTACAGTAAATATGAGCAGCCCAAATTCACAAGCACCCTGACAACATGATGTTGTACTTCAGTTGTTTTGTTTCCTGTGTAAAACAACTGAAATGTAAAAGAAAAAATTCAGCGTTTTTAAGGGATCATGTGTCAGACTCTTCTCAACTGGGACCAATAACTTTTTAACCCTAGTCACAAAATAGTCCAACACATCATGTTTTTACACTTTGACCAAATTAAAAGACATAACATATGAATTGCTGATTGTTACCTTTGGACAGAGTCAAGCCAGCTGTTTCCCCCTGCTTCCAGTCTTTATGCTAAGCTAGCTTCAAATTTACTGTACAGACATCAAAGTGGTATCAATCTTCGTTTTTAACTCTCAGTAAAAGACAAATTAGAGGACTTCGAAAAAGTCAAACTATTTCTCGAAAAACTGCTTTAACTTCTCAGGAAAATTAATCTGCCCAGATCAAGTTTAACTCGGTGTGCAGACTTCAAAGTTTACGGACATGTACGTAGTACATGACTGATGGGTAATGACATCCTTTGAATATTTTTTCAGTTACATAATGTCCGGCTACAGTAATCACTGACAATTGGCTACTTACGGAGTATCTCATTATTAACTGTAAAAGCCACAGATGTGCCTTGCCAAAAACAGGGAAAGGTAACTGAGCGTCTTAACACATTATCATCACTAAATGAAGTCTGTGAGTGGAGCTACAATTAAACTACATAGGTGATAATGTGAGATGGTTAGGGAGGTAGGGCCAACAGTGATCACAGGATAAGTAAATTGTGTCGAGGCTATAGTTGCCTGATGGGGGGAAGGTTCAGGGTGTCCAGAGCGCTGTGGTAGAGTTCTCTCAATGCTCTCAACAGATGCAGACGACAAAACATCTGGTTGAAGAGATGAGGCAGCGGCTCCTGGGAAGAGAGAAAGACAAAAGAAAGAGGAAGTGTGGGGAGGAGAAACAGAAAAAGAAAAAAAAAAAGTTGATGTTGGCACAAAGGGAGATTTAGAGATTAAGAAAGAACAACAAATAAAAATATTAAATATGCTAATCTTGTACTGAACTGGTCAACCTTTGTTTTTGTGCAACAGTCGAAGGGCTGTACCAATTTAAAAAAAAAAGGTTTTATTTGAACCTTCTATTGAGGTTTTTGAATAAAGCTTCAATGGTCTGTTGTTACATTTTATGATGTCATCACCCTAAAAAAATTCTCAAACAATATCCTCAATTTGGAAAAAAAGGTGATTCATCAGATTAAATTAGTCTTCTCTCTTTTATTTATTTATTTTTTTAATAAATCAACTATAAGATGGCTGCTACAGCAAAAACATTACCATTTCCCATTTAGTGCATCTATTCTTTTTGGACAGAGGCAAAAACCACCTCAAGAGCAATGTACATAAAAACAGAAAGGGGGAGAGTAGGTGGAAGGTGGACTATCGCACACAAGGTTTCTGTAAGTTGTTTAAAACTTACTCAGTATGCTGCTTTGTGACCCATTGCCCAAACCCGTGATTTATTCTAGTAAGATTACCCAAACCTGCCCCAACTGTGGATTGTGTGTTGGCCCGTGCATTACCTCTACACGGCCACCACTGGAATTTAATTTCACAAAAGTATAATACTAACAATATTACTGTTGCTTAATATTTATCTGTAGTTGTGCAGAAATTCAGGGCTAAAACAGAATGAATAGATATGCAAAGGCACAAAGCAAAAAGCTGCGTAGTATTTGAATGTTGATTTAGACTGAATGTCAACAATATGAATGACGCTTTGAAATATTTGGTACAGCCCCACACAGATGTCACATTATGTCAGTGATAAAAAGTCACCAGATGGTGTAATGAACTATAACACACTAATCTCAGGAAGGGAACACACACATAAATGAGCCTATATATACACACATTCATCCATAAAAACAAACACTCACTGTCAAAGATAACCTCTCATGTGCTCATAATTAATTTTCAGTGAATGAACAAATACATTTATACATATACTCCACAGACACAAGATCTACATGAATATGAATATATACAGTAAAAACATCCTCACCCCCAGCACATGGACTCTGTTGTAGTATGAGCTGAAATCTTTACTGAGAGACACAAGGAATTTACAGATCTGAGGAACGCAGACATGTACATGAGTTAGTTAAACATCTTAACAGCCAAGTTTGACATCTTTGATAAATTAATCTCAATCCTCTGACCTGTTCAGTCTTAATACTGACTCTGGCTCCTCCCCCTTCACAGTCTAACGCTTGTCCTGATTGGTCCAGCAGCTCGGAGAACGGAATGAGGTAATTGAACAGGAGGAGCCACTCGCCCTGCCAGTCAAAACACAGAGACAGCAGAATAAGATAAACACAAAAATGGTGAAGTAAGGACTTCTCAAGTACACCGTTTATAGTCTAACATCTATTTTAATGGAAGGAAGGGAAAATAAAAACAAAGTAAATGTAAAGAAAGAAAAGAAGTGAAAAGGAACATTTGATAAAAACATTGTACCTCTTCTTTCAAAGCTGAGAAGTCTAGCTGGGAACCTTCAGGGATTTCTGGATACAGACCTGCAGACAAACAGTCAGAAAAAAAAATACATGAACAATACAATATGATTCATAAAACATCCAGTTATATAAATCTGTTGTATTCTTAAAATAAATAAAATACTCTCTTTCCTGCACTGTACACTGTACTAACCTGAAATGTATCTTGCTTTATGTCTTTTGTTACCGGTGATTATACAAGACAAGTTATCTGTATTGATTTTTAAAATGTGCTTATTGGGACACTTCTAAGTGAGAGCAATTAAATCCAGCTATACTCATCAGTGCATATCATCACTCTCCTGCTGAACTTTTATGACTCTGGCATTTGCTGTCACAGCTTCTTTTAAACTGAATTATAGATTTTCTTTTTTTTTTTATTAGGTTTGCCTTTGTCTTCCATCTTGAGGTTAAGGAAATACTGCCAGGCCACAGCGGTGGGAGTTATTTGTTGTTTGTAATGTTGTTGATCAGAGAAATGAAACATGACTCTCTTGCAGAACACAGCTCTCACCCTTCTCCACTCCTCTCTCGTAGCTGTCGAACAGAGTGTGCAGCCTGGCACAGTTATACATGACAAACACTCCTCCTCTTGGCCCTTTGGTGGACACGCCCCCTTCCCTCTGGACATCCAGTGTCACCTAAACAGAGACCCGTTAATCATTCTGACTCGACTAATTACATCAAAGAGTCATCAATTTCTGCCACAGGTTTGTCAAGTCCATCACCACCCCCTGCATGACACATTCAAGAGCAAACACACAGCTGTACCGATGACTCACAGGACTGGTGTGGACTGTTGACAGCAGCTCAAATCTGACTGTGGCAGAGGTCATGACCCTGATGATGTCATCCCACGTCTGACCTACAAGGGGATGAGGAAGATGAGACAGTATTTCACTCCAGCTGACTCGCTTTATCTATAGTTACTGGTAATTAGTATCAGTCAGATCAATTGTATACATAAGGAGCATAGAGTTAAAAAATAAGCATGCCCAACAATACACACACCTTCGACTTGATCTCCATACTTCATCTCTGAGGCCTCCTTCATCTGACCTCTTCTTAGCCTGGATGAGAGGAGGAAGAAAGAAACTATAGGAGCCTCATTTACACAGACAGCTGGGCTAAAAATATATGGTGATAACACAGTGAGGAAGAAAAGTCCCATAAACGCCCACAAGTGTTCTTTTAATTTAGTTTAATTAGAATTGCAATTCTACAGAGCAGACAAGATTCGAGTGAGAGTGTCTTTTGTGATAATAAACATCTGTCTAGTGGAGAGCTGGGCAGGGCATATGGAGGCGGAGAAGAGAAGGGAATGGGAAACTAGAATGGGAAGACAAGTGCAGACAGAGGGAGTATAGAGAAACTTAAGACAAAAAGGCAAAGCAAAGACAAGACAGGACAAGAGAAAACACAAGAGACATTAATAACCAAGAAAGTGATGTGTCTTACTGCAGATATTGTGCAGCAGTGAGGTGAGAACCAGGAGTCTTCACAGGCCCACATACCAGATGTCTCTGCAGACACAGAGAGCAGAGCAGGTAAAAATAGGAACACAATGCAATACATGATGGTGTGTGTGTTTGTGTGTGTGGGTACCTGTGTGTGTGTTGCTCCACTGGCTCTCCACAGCACTGCTATCTGCTGTTGGCGGAACTCATCTTGACAGGAAGTCACATGTAAAGCTGTTGCCATGGCTACCTATGAAAGAGGCAGCAAGGACAAATGAATTGGTGCTCTGTTTGTAATTTTTTGTGAGAAAAAAGGAAACCATCTGTGTGTGTGTGTGTGTGTGTGTGTCTGTCTGTCTGTCTTACTGTGCAGTCAGCAGTGGCTAGGTCCAGTTGTGCCAGATGGGAAACACTGTCTCTGTGTACTGAAACAGATACCACAACAATAACTGACCAGTAAATATACAGTAACAACCATCTGTTATTCCGCTAATGATTTCTCTTTAAGGTGTAAACACATGCAAAAGTTTCTTTGTGTGACATTCAGGACATTAATACAGCAGAAATATACTATTTGCTATATAAAGATATGATAAAGTAATGGTGCCTTGCCCAGAGAATGAAGTCATGCAACCTCTGTGTTTGTCATAATCTGAGCTTCTCTGTTCTTTGTTCTGTTAAGCCGATCCAGCTGTGCACGTCAGTGTATGTTTGTATTGCCTCTGCTTTGCACTGCGCTCATAGGGCGGTTACTGCATATATCAGAAGTGTAGCACGAACCAGGAACAGGAAGGAAGTTTTGTGCTCTTGGCCTGTGACCTCTTAAAAAAAGTCTTGGCCAGTTGCCTGGCAGGTCTCGGTTATCTCACCGGCCTGTAGTAGTAGTTTTGTTGTCGCTGTTTTTTTTCTTTCTTTGACTAACCAGTATTTTTTCTCTGTAAAGACATGTTGCTTTTGAGTTTTCAAATCTGCTTATAGTCTCACCTGTGCAGGTACCAAGGCTGGGGTCGTATCCCAGCAGCCCTTCCTCCTGGAACGCTCGTTTCAGGTTGATCCTGAGCGCTCCCTCGTTCTCCCCCTCCTCCACCTTCCTCCCTCCTCCTCCACTGGTCCTCCTGCCTCTCTCTGTTTCCCTCTCTTTGTACGGGGAGTTCTCCAGCGCCTCCTGGATCTTCTCCTCCCGCTCCTCATTGGTCCAGTTGGCTGGGGCTGTCGGCCAGTCTATGCCCAGAGCTCGGAGAAAGGTGACAATGTCGCTGTCTTCAGGGAGCGTGGGGCAATAGGACACTGCAAATCTGAGACAGGTAAGGAGATTGGTACTGATCATGGGAGCAATTCAAATATGCTGCTACAATTAACAATTATTTTATTATCAATTAATCCACCAATGACTTTTTTCAATGTCTTTTTTAAATAAACTGTCATTTTGTCTTTAATATACCAGGAAATATGTAAAAATGCCCTTTAAAGCTGATATCTACAAGCAGTTTATTTTGTCCAAGCAACAGAGACCTACAGATATTCAATTTAGAATAACATAAGAAAGCAAAAGCAGCAAATCCACGCATTTTACAAGCAAAAACCAGCCAATGTTTCATATTTTTCTTGATAAATGGCTTAAACAATAACAAGTTTAGGCAACTGATCCTTATTCGTTGTGATAAAGTAAAAGAAACCACAGGGAAATTTGTTATTAAGGATGATGGTAACCTGGATGTGCAAAATTTAGACATAACCATCACACTCACCCTTGTCTCCTCAACAGCGCCCCCATGTGGTCAGCCAACAGAACAGTCCTCAGCTGGCCCAGAGTCAGTGTATCAGGAGTGGGTGTGTTGGGTTTGGGGTGCAGCGCAGGGCAGTTTAGCACCACACAGCCTTGCCTCTGTCTTGAAGGCTTCAAGTACTCTGTGGCTCCATCTGCCAGGACAGCCCTGAAGGCTGCGGCTCGATCCACCCTCACCCTCAACCCCTCACCCATGACCTCCCCACCAGCCACAGGGAGAACCCCACTGCCGCGGAGGGACAGCACTCTGGACATCACTGCTGGAGGGACCTGGGCAGATGAAGAGGGCAAATACAGATTCATACATGCTTGCATGAACAAGAGAATATGTGAGTACTCTAAGTCTCAAAATCTCCTTTAAAAAGGTAACACTGTGAGATTGGCATTTTGAGATCATTTTCTACTAGTATGTCATTCAATACTTCTGAATTAGAAATACAGTAAACACCATGTTTGTTTTGTGATTTTTTTAAAGTTTTTTTTTTTTTTTTTTATGTGGCTACACAATTAATTGAAATATTATCCAAATCACAATATAGCCAGGAGCTGCAATTTTTTATCAATTTAAAATGTGTCATAACCATCATTATAAATTTAGCATTGTGATGTCACTGAGATGCCCTACGCTATTCAATTTAATTTTATTTTATTTATAAAGCCCTCTTTCAGGACGGAGAGACATGCAAAAGACATTTTTCCTGTTGAAAAAACAGATAAAAACCAGTCTATGTTGGTAGATGGCTTTGGTTGCTTTTAGCTGGTCAAAGATGGTCTTAGATGTTCCTGACCCAGTTGTTGCTGGTCTTTGATAGTTTAGTTGGGTGCCTGTCAATGCACAGATTCATCTTAATGCATATCCCATGACAGCAGACTTAACTAATATATACCCTTTGCTTTTCATACTTCCCTCTCGTGACACTGTTATGTCTCCATACTAAAGGACATTTGTTTGGTTTCAGTTTTACAGGAACTTCAACTGATGCACCAACTAGAGTGATCACCACAAGCTGTTATGACCAACTTTATTTGTGTTTTTGCATCTATTTTTGTTCTGTACAGCACCTTATATTTAACAACTTTTAGATGTGCGTGCTACTAAAACTTTATTCTATATGACAAGCTAAACCATCAAAGATTATGCTAAAAAATACATTGGTCAAACAAGCTGGTCAATCTTAACCATCTTAAGCTGTTTTTTTAAGCAGGAATGTGCACAAATCAGATTTCAGGAAGGGAACATTGTTTGGTACACACCCTAGCAAAAATGTACATGTTATCATTTTTATACATTTTTTCCATTTAAATAAAATGCAAAATTACCATTTCTATTAAAATCACAAATTGCAATATCTGCAAAAAAATATTTGCAATATCATAATTAAAGTGCAGCCTTTTTTTATGTAGTTCTTGGTAAACATGCCTGAAAGCCTTTGCACATGCATTCATGCCGCTTATCTTACAAAACTGCATATTGGTGGGAAAACATCAGATGTTGGTATCTGCTTAAAAAAACCACATCAGTGCATCTGTGCAATCATAATACATGCTTAGGATGCAAAAGTATGAGCATCCTCTGATGCATGAACACACCTATTGGTAGCTACAACGTGCCAGAGATGTGGGTTCAAAGATACATTTGTAAAAATCCATCTTAATAACGTCATATTTCAACGATAGACTAATATGAACAAGTTGTGCACGAGGCCTTGTTTCAGTTGCAGCACAGCTAGCTTCATCTCTGGCTTGCAGCTGCGCGTGTCTGTCTGACCCATCTGCACCTCATGGGTTAATAATTACTGCCGCAGGCTGTTAATGTCTGGTCGATCGTAATGGGGCAAAGTCAGCAGCCACTGATCAATCCGGAGGCGGTTAGCTATCGGTATAATTTATTTGTATTTTTGATTGTGGGTTTCATTCAGCGTGCAGCTTGTTTTTCAGGCAGGCAGTGAGACTCAGCTGAGCGTTATAAAGCAGATAGTTCCGGTCCCCAGTTCCTATTGGTCGAGTCACGTCCGAAAACGTTGAAAACATCTGCCTTTTAAATTTTGTTGCGCTAAACAAAATCACTCGCGCCACAGCCAACACCTGTCGGAGAACTATATTGTTCAGTGGAGGAATAAAATGTTAAAGAAGTTTCACGTGTTAACCAGCTGTGTTTAATCAGCGCTGTTGCTGCCGCTTCACGAGACAGTGCAGCGGTGAATCCTGCTTGATAAACGGCGTGTCGGTGTTAGCTAACGTTAACAGAAAACTATATGACATAAAACGCTGTTAAGGAAGTAACAAACCCGCTAAAATACTGGTAACCCCAACAGGTATCATTCAAACCAACCTGTCCATCCGCATACAGCGTGTTAAGCATCGTTGTCGGCGATAAGAAGTCCCTGTTACGCAGGTTTTTAGCGCTGCTCTCCTTGAACCAAAGCTTCTCCGGCTCCGGGAAGATCCTGTCGCCGTTCTCCCGGCTGGACTCGGGGACATGTTCGCGCTTCCCCCGCAGTGCGGAGCTCAGCGCCCGGACGGTCGGGGTGATCCGGAGGGGCGAGGACTCCTCGATGTTCTCCATGACCACCACAACACAAACAGGTGAGCTTGCTACCAGGCTATCAACACACCCACACCCTGCTCATATCCTCCGGTCAAACACTGTCTCACTGATCGGTGCTAAAGCTAAGCTTCAACACTGCCGAAATACATGCCAGTTTCCAGCCGTGCGGTTGATCACTGATCGATGTCAGATATTGGCTGTAGAGGAGGACTGCATTGGCTGTTTTTTTTCTCTGCGGAACTAGAGAAGTGCAATCCGTGTTTCTTCCGAGGTGAATTTCCGTGTTGGACCAGTAGACTGTGCCTAATAGCGACATCAAGTTTATGACAGAGTAACTGCAGTCTTAACTGCACTGTAAAGCCAAAAGTATGAGGACATAGACGTGTCTCTAAGGGGCTGTGCTTGATTTATCAGAGAAGGAGGCTGGCTGAGGTGTGACTGACAGTTTTGTTTATATTATAGTCCTCCCTGGATTTCCAAATATTTTTTCTTGACCCTTCCCAAGTGACTGGGGGGGAAATGCATAACCCTCCCTCCAACATCAATAACCGTATTTCACAGTTTCTGACCATGATAAATTGTGTGATTTTGGTGACTTAAAAAAAAGCATGCCTTTCCAACTAAGTTGCAGGTTT